>NC_056733.1:1671276282-1671293782 GCF_019279795.1 Protopterus annectens | reverse complement strand
TCATAGTTTCTGAGTGTCCCATAACTTTCTGTGATCGATAGAACACTTTCTGCCTACCGGTGAGAGTGGTAAGCAATGGGCAGCCTATCAGTCGCAAGAGGAGTGGTTTAAAACTCAGGAATTCTAGCTTATTGGCTGTTTGGGCAGCATTTCTATCCCTTTTAACTTTCTGCCTTAAAAACCTGTATTTGCACGTTTTTGCCCTTGTTTATGCATCATGGATCCTCTTTTGGCTTCTTAACCCTACAAGAGCAGCAGAGAGGACAAAGAGAGACTTTTCTGATTCAATCTAAGTATCACTGCTTTACCTGTTTATATTACTGCTTACTACACTTGTTCTGACATTTTTTTCACCCTAAATTCAACTGCATTTATTGTAATTTTAGCTACACACTTGTGTGCTAGCCTGCACTGCATTTTAAGTGTTTGCTTACCTTTTATTGCAATTGTAGTGAGTTTTAAACTGTGACTGTTGTCCTTTTACTGTATTTGCCCTCACTAAGTGTATTCTCCATTTACCTGCAAAAAAGAAAAAAAAATCTGTCTTGTTTGCCTTTCTTCCCACCTTTTTCTTAACCAGTATAGTCCAGTTACAGATTTTGCTGTATTCAGGACTGTTTTCATATTTTCTGAGTGCCCCATACCTTTTTGTGATCGAGGGAAGCCTTTCCACCTATCAGTGAGAGTGGTGAGCATTAGGCAGGCTATCAGTCACAAAAGGAGTGGCTTCAAACTTGGAAATTGTAGCTTATTGAGCTTTTGGGCATCATTTCTATCCCTTTTAACTTTTGCCTTAAACACCCGTGTTTGCATGGTTTTGCTGGCCGCACAGCACCACTAAGCTAGGGTTAAACTATTTCTGGTGCCAGAAAATCTAATCTTCAAATTTTCCCTTAAATCTTACTGATCTAACATCCGTTTGCACTCAACTTGAGTATCAAAGTCTAGCACTTGCTCAAAGCCTCTCATAGCGTTTACTGGAGCATTTTTACTGCTACCAGCAATAAACAACTTCAATACTATTAAATTAATACCCATCCAGCTATGTCTAAAAGACAGTTTCCTGTGCTCACTCCTGATAACCTGGTGAACCTGGGCATCCTGAGACAATGTAGCAACTGCCTCATGTATACAGACAGCCATCTCCTCCTACCTCCCAACACCCAGACTTGTGAGAGATTTACCTATATATCCAAGTTGGAAGCAAAGCACTTTCATGCCATGACTGGACTTGCCAGCCAAGAGGAGAAGGTCAACATGTGCACCACACCACATGAAACACATAGTCCTCCAAAACATACACCACCACAGTCCTCACATAGAAACACAAAACACACACAAACTTTTGAGGATGATTTCATTAAAAACCTACCCAAACATCAGAGCCCTCCAAGGCAGACACAGAAGCAGCCACCACACCATGGTACAAACCATGCAACACATAGTTCACACAAACAGTGTGCCACCCAAAAAGAGCCACTAAGGCAACACAGTATACCCAATACAGTAGTTTTAGGTGATTCAATTGTAAGGCACATTGATGTCCCACTCACCAGGTTGAACAAGGAAAAGTTACAGATAGCTGCCTGTCAGCCACCAGGATCCATCACATAATGCACGTGGTCAGGACACTCCACAGCAGGTACAAATATGACTAGGTCATTGTCCATGTTGGTGTGAACGACCTGAGACATACCTCTCTGGACTACATGAAAAGGTACATGGAGGAGCTCTCGGACCATATAGGTTAGGCAGGTATGACCTTAGCCCTGAGTAGCATCCTGCCATCACCCAGAATGATGCCACAGTACAAGCAGAAAATGATTGAATTCAGCAATTGGCTAAATTTCTGGTGTCATTCTAAGGGGTCCAGTTTCTGTATGACTGGTATGACATTATCGACAAACCTCAATGCTTCACGAAAGATGGCCTGCATCTATCAACCCTGGGATTTCAGATACTGGCTAAGACACTTGCTATCCCTATAGTGCCTTTTTTAGGCAATGTACTGATGTCAAAAGTACCACCGCAACTGCCAAATGGAATCTGAGGGTTATGCTACTCAATGCTAGAAGTTTGAAACTCAAAATGCACTTACTCAAAACCCTCCTTAAAATGGAGAACATTGACGTCTGTGCAGTAACTGAAACCTGATTCAAGGGTCCAGGGAGTACACCCATGCTACCAGGCTATAATTCATACCACACCTTTAGGCCCCAAACCCTGGACCAAAACACTAAATGCAGAGGTTGTCTCCATATTCATAAAGGATATACACACCTGCAAATTAGTAGCCCATCACAACTCTTCGGAGATATAACAGGTACAGCTAACACTGGCCAGGACAGTAATCCAGGTGGTCACCTGCTATAGGTCCCCCGCCATGTCTCAAGACTCCCACTCCACATTCTTAAACATCCTGGAAAATACCAAAGTGCAACCCAACACCCTAATACTGGGGGGCTTTAATTACCCTTACATAAACTGGGAAAATTACTCAAGTACTAACTCACTTGCTCAACGATTCCTGGAATTCATAAATTCCAATGCCCTGGACCAACTTGTTCTTACTCCCACTAGAGGTAACAACATCCTCGATCTGGTCATAACCAACATGAGCAACTGCTGCTCTACACCTGCAATTAACTCCTCCCTGGTCAGATCTGACCACAATCTAATCACCATGGATTTCCACACCTACCTTCTCCCACCATAAAGGAAACCACTGTAAAATCTGCTCCAAAGCAAACTTTGAGCTCCCAAAAATGGAGATGACAAACTTTATGATACCCATGCAGTTGGAAAATTGCTGCTCGACTGCTGAATCACACACCATTGTGCTGTACGAACACATTCACAAGTGCATGGATAGAGCCATCCCAAACAGAACCAAGATGCTTACCTCCAAAAAAGGAAGCCAATCTGATGGTCCCCTACCATAAACAAACTCTACAACAGAAGAAGAAACTGTTGCAGAAAAAGGTAAAGTCCCAAGACTGGAAGAAATCCCTAGCTAGCCTTAGCATAAAATTGAGATACCTCATCAAATCCAGAAGCATAGTCTGAGGATTGCAATCAGTACATGGTGATAACCATGGGAGTTACTTACTTCAAATCCCTCATAGGACATATGTCACAACAAACCCTGTTACAACAGTAAATTTATAAGGTTATCACAGTAACATATCAATATTGACCCTGTGTTTGTGCCTCCAGCCACAACTCTGTCAACCTTTGTACATATGTCATGCAGTAAGAGGTGCATATGTTCTGTACACCAATATTTATATACATCATATCTGATAACAAGCCAGTGAGATACAAGACTTCTAGACATGTTATGTATAGTATGGGTTAAATTTGAGGACATAACCTGGGCATTCTGTGGTTGTGTGTACAGTAGTGAGGTCTGTGTACTTATGGTGATAGTCGACAGTGTGTGTATTGCGAATATGTACCTTGGCCTGTGTACAGACTGTGGTAGAAGTCATTGTTCTTGGTCCTGTTCTATCTGATATTACATGGTGCTCCAGTGTATGGTACGTATCAGCTTACATGCTTGTAGGGCCAAACACACATGTCCCATACCACCGACAGGCATTGGACCACACTGTTTAGTGGCCCAGTATATGTAGGGTTAGTGTGTGACTTGCTCATATGAGGATGGTGTTGATCAGATAGTCCATATACTGTAATATTAAGCTTGCTTACCATATGTGGCTGTGGCTGTGCTCACATTGGTTATGGGTATGTGCTTTCACGCAGGTGTCTGTTACTCTGTGCTGTAACATGCCTGTAAAGCCTGCTGTATTTGCAGGTACATGTGTTTTCCCCCATAAGAAATGTAGGCCAATGTTGTGGCAGTCTGCCTGTAGTGTGCACAGTGCCTTGCTACATCGCTAGCAGCTTAGTGTACTTACCCAGTGTGGTGTTATGTCCAGATATTTGTCAGATGTACTGCTGCGTGGCCACCATAAAGGTCATGTATTTCTAAAAAAGAGTGGGATGCTGTACAGATATACGTCACTAACTAGTGGGTAGTATATAGCCATGTGACTTCTGCACTACTGGTTATTATGTGTCAGGACAGACAGGAGTGTGTGAATGCATAAACTGTGCGGGCATATGTATTCCAGTATTTATGTGGTATACCCATTTACATGGCTGTTTGCATCCACATTCTCAGGCTCGGTCCACATGTCTTGCACTAAGGGGTTTCTGTTTAAACCTCTGGACTGACCAGAGTGTGTCAGACTGTCCATATTTATTGGTCATATCTCTGTTGTATTCCACAGAACCATTACTGTGATATCAGTGGTAGAGTACTATGATGACCTTAGGATGTATGTCAGTAACTGATGGCGTACAGGTCAATAGCAGATGTGATGTCCCACACAAAACATTTCTGTTAAGACAATCCATGTTACAATAGCAACAGTCTACATATATACCTGCAGTATGTACATGACATCATCTTGCACTAAGAGGTTGATATTATTGGTGCTGAGGTATGACCACTCCATATTCTGCACATATATTAAACATATATTATGTATATATATATATATATATATAAATATATATATGTATATATATATATATATATATATATATATATATATATATATATATATATATATATTTACACACAGACACACAAATACACACACAAATATATAAATATATATATATATATATATATATATATATATATATATATATATATATATATTTATAAATATATATATATATATATATATACACATATACATATCTACATACATATATGGATATATATATATATATATATATATATATATATATATATATATATATATATATATATATATATATATACACACATACACACATACATATATGGATTCCATACATTTGGTCGAATTGCACTTAGTCGAAAATGATTCCAGGCATTGCACTTCACTGAAAGCTCACTTGACTGAAATCTCACTTGGTCAAAGTTCATTTGGTCGAAAATGGAATATAGCCCCTGTCCCACTGCAGTGCAACCCTGGAGTGTGAATATTAAATAAGGGGGGTGTGGGGGGCGTAGCCCAAAACATAATTTTAAAGTATTCAATATAAGAAGATATATCCATTAGAAATGCATTAATATATATATATATATATATATATATATATATATATATATATATATATATATATATATATCTATATATCTATATCTATCTATCTTTAGTAAAAACTATTGGCAACCCCCCCCCCCTTATTTAATATTCTAACTCCAGGATTGCACTGCAGTGGGGCAGGTGCTATATTCCATTTTCGACCAAACTTCAACCAAGTGAGCTTTCAGTGAAGTGAAAAGCCTGGAATCATTTTCAACTAAGTGTAATTCGACCAAATGTATGGAATGCATATATATATATATATATATATATATATATATATATATATATATATATATATATATATATATATATATATATATATATATATATATATATATCCTTGTCATGTGTAAACATTACTGTTGTGTATACCTTCCCAGATGTACCATACAGTATGTATCTGATATGTGTATATTTAGATATAACAACATATGTGATGTAACAGTAATATCACTATTCTTATTCTTATTCTAAATACATGCATCTGGAGCATTTCTCCCCGGGCCTCCGCTGAAAACAGGCTCTGTGGAACCTAGTTGGACTTTCCCAGTCAACAAATGTTAAATAAAAAAAATAAATAAAAAATCACTAACAAGTACTACACAATTGTAGAAGTCACAACAATTGTTCAATACTATTCAATATGGGTGCAGACAGATATATTGGAAAAACAACAGCTGTCATCACAGCTGTCATGGCGTAGTGGTTAACTGCTGTGACTATAATGTACAGGGTCCTGGGTTCAAGACCTGTAAAGGCTATTTATTTTATTGCTGGGCAGAACAAGGGCTGTTGTATACAGAGTGGTTTAGGCAGTTTTGAGCAGCTTTAAGTGCATTTGCGCAGGTTTGCGTGAAGCTAAGTAGTGCTAAGGTATGGTTAAATGTACGGGTGCTTACACTGTGTAGGCTTCATTTACCAGTTCGTAAATGTGTTTAGATGTTATATTGCAGCAATGCTGACACCTGATAAGCATGGCTCAGCCCTGGTAAACAGTGCTCACATTCCAGTCTGATAACATAGCAGGGTAATGACATCTGTAATAAGTGTATGTAATGCCATGTACATAAGAAGCTTCAATGTGCTGTCATTACAGTACCAAGTGGTGTGAGTCTACTGTTTGGGACACTTGAGTATATATGGCTTGTACAACACTCTTATCCATGTGAATGTGTTACATACATGGGTAACATCCCAGGTTATCTGCAGTCACACTGGCATGTAGTATACCATTACATTACTACTGTTGACAGTGCTTTCCCAAGTAAGAGTAGATTGCTAATTATAGTACTGAAAACAAACACCCCTGCATGCAAAGATGGACTCTGAGTCCTCACTGTCATTTTCCTAGTATGTGAGCTGTGTCTCATTAAATATTTCCTACTGGATAATGATCTGACATGTGGAAAATAACTGTAGACTACTGTATGTATAGCACATGTCTTTGAGGGCTGCTGTCATGTAGTAATGGCATACCTATCAGTGTCACATGTCTATCTGTCAAGACATTCATCCTAATGAATAGCTAGTTGGCTAGCTGATGTATGTCAGTCCTCTGTACAGATGTGCAGATGGTGGGTATCCATCTTGGATACTTACAGGCAATCTATGCTTGACTGACACTGACATGTCTGCCCAGCTGTGTTATAAATGCCACAGATAGGACTGCACACCTTGTATGCACCACATGCCATGGATACCTCAACTGCACTACCACAGTCAACAGAACTTGCTTGGGTACAGGTCTTCAAGATGGACACTAAACATGTTATGTAATACATGTTGCATACATATCAACTGGGGCACCTCACCGGCCCTCTGCAAGAGCCATCCAGAGGATTGGCTGATTCATGTCAATCTCACCCTGAGGAACACCCCAGTGGTGTCTGTTGATAGGTGGGCTGCTGGAACATGGCAGGTGGCATGATACCACTGTAAACACATCCCCTACACTTCTCATCTCTCCATGGACAATAGCCTGATACACACCTATGAACACCTGCACCGATGCACCCCATGAGTGACAAATGTGTATGTGTGCATTGCTGAGAATATCAGTGTCTGTGTGTTTGTAGACCTGTAGTTGGGAATACCCTGAGGCCCTTCACACCCACCACACCACCCATTGCCATAGTTAGATGTGGCTGCTGCTGTACCGGACATTACATGTACCTTGTTATGCTCTTCTCCCTAAGGGCTAACTGGGCCTTGCAGTAACAACACAATGTTGTAGTACAAATGGGTTGCTAGACATGAAATACCCACTGAGTTCTGGCAAGTGTGTGTATGTGTGCATGTGTGTATATATGTAGGATACAGCTTTCTGAGTTCACAAACTCCTATTACAATATGCATTGCCACACAGTATTAGGGATAGTGATGTTGCTGCCCATAGGGGAGGCATAACAATGCACCACCATACTATGCCTGTGGCATGTGCATTAGATGCATATTCCTGTAGTAGCACTCTGGGGATGGACAAAGAGTTGTATTGCAGTCCTGGTCAATGTTTGATGGTGGGTATGTCAGATCCATAGTGGGGTGTGGGTGCTGAGTATACTGTCATTACATCATGGTATCCCCGGAACATGTCCCATGTACCATTGTATGGTGACCACTGTCACCATCAGCCATACAGGTAACTGATAACCCTATCCAGCTCAGTTATGCATGCGCTGTGTGCAATCTATTAGTAACACAATGGACACACTGACAAGGTAGTTAGCACTGATAGAGCCAGGTCTCTCAGATGTGTGTCTGACTGTTATGTGTTTGTCAATGTGTATATGATGGTATGTCATACTATGTGTTGTCCATAAATAACTATTACATCCCCCATTACCATACTGTACATGCCTGGGGATGTTCTGCATGTAACATGTAACCTGGAACATACCTCATCCTAAAAGCTGTGTGGTGTGTGCAATTAATGCCACAAACATTAGTAGCACTACATACCTAGGTAGGGGTCTAGTCCCTGTGTCACCAAGTAAGAGTGTGCATGCATGTGGAGGGATCTATTTCAGGCTGCAGAATATACATGTCCCAGGGGGTCATCTGTCAAAGAACTGCTTGGCATATGCTAACATTTCACAGGTATCATCCTGTGGACATACATTCCATGACAACTCATGTTAGATGTGTAAATGGCATCTGTATAGGTGTACAGTGATACTGGGGTTGGTATATATAGCTGGGTGTGTCTGTTGTGAACACAGCCAATATCATTGCAGTTACTATTGAGTGTATCCCCCATGTAGCTGGCTGTAATACTGTACAGTTCATGTTAACAGGTTAGGTAGTTGTCGATCACACTATCTGTGGTTCTACAGCACCTCTCACCCTCCAAAGTTTAGGGGTGTGCCACCCACACCAGAACACATATGTTGACCAAGTTGACTATTGCACTACTTTGGGGAAGGGGACATATACCCTGCCGGTACCGTTGTCAATGACATTAAACTAGCGGACTGCTTATTCCACGATGTGTTGTTCTGCATAGTCTGGCTTGGTGGAATTACATAGGCTACAGTGGGTTCCTTTCACAGGTACATACATCCATGTGTACAGTATTCTCTGTGCAGTGCATCAACACCAAAGCCTCTGTGTGTGTTATACACAAACATGTGTTGTGTACTACCCAGTACAACTACCATTGTCCACTATAGAAGGGATGCTAACAGCAGCCCCCATGCACTCACCTGTATACACCACTCCCAGACCTATTGGCCATGTGGCATAGGCAGTAACTGTTATACAAACCTGTGACATGTGTTCACCTGTACCCAGGATATGGCACAGCCAAGTTGTCACCACAGTGCCATACCCCTTGTGAGGTATGACAGCAAACCATCCTCCTGCTGACATATGGACTCCTACAACACAAACAGATAACATTATGGAGACCACAATCACTCAGTGTTAATAACAGCTATAATGCATCATGGCTGGAGAGCTACACTTCCTGACATGTAAGCATTAAACATTATTGCTGACAACATGTTACACAGCAATACATTAGTACACTATAGTAAAGTCACCATGTGCATCAGAACCATATTAGCCTGTCTCTGCATCAATGTTATGGATGACAGGGATGTGGCACATATGCACAGGGTGTGTTGTTAGTTTTCCAGAGACCTAGGCTGGTCCATACATTTGATACCATGTGTGTGAGTGAGGGGTTTTAATTACTGATATGGTCATAGTGATGTGGTGTGTGTAGGTATGGGGTTGCCCTAGGTGTGTTTGTATTGTGTGTGAGCATGCATGCACACAGTTCTGCCATGTGGCTGCCCTATACAGGTGTTTGTTGGACAGCTGCAGACCATACCTGGCAGGGTGCGCAGTTCACCAGCTCCAGCCATGGACACAAGATCTGTGCTTGCCAGGGGTTCCATGGGCACATCCAGGTACAAGCCACGATATGGTACTCTCCCCTGATGATGACATATGTCCACTGGAACCAGGTCCCTCCTGGGACTGGCCAGAGCCACGTGCACATGGCCTCCTGTGGTGTGGATAGCATCCCCCCTACAGTGCTGGGGCTGGTACTGCCACTACAGGAGTGGCTTGGTGTTCTTGCATGTCCACATCGACCTCCAGCTGTTGGTGTTGCTGGTCTACATCCACATGGCCATTGCACTTCTCCCTCCACATGCTCTAGCACAGATATTCCGAGGTTGATGAGTTCCACCATCTCACCCCACCATCTATCCATGACCTCTATAAAATAATGGAGGGCACCAGCAAGATCATGGATATTGTCAGTTACAGCTGAAAGAGTAGCACTCTGCAGCCTCAGACCCTGTCTGGTGTACCATTCCATAATTGCCTGAGCGTCCATGACAGCCTGAAACATGCGTCTGGTAGTACCAGATGTGGCACTTCTTCCAGGGGCACGATGACCAGCAGCCCTCCAATAAGCATCCTTGTAAATCTGCCTATATTTTACCCTGACGGCCATCCAGCTATGGCTGTTGTATCCAGACACAGCAGCCATAGATACCACACTGTCCTGTGCAGTGCTACCAACCGCCAACCGTCCTTCTGCTACTGGTGATGGGGTATCTATAGGCACTGTGACTGTATGCACGGATGGAGTGGATAACAGGAGGATGTCAAATGATGGTGCAGTTTCGGCTTCTGACAACCCCGCCTGTGTCTCAACACACCTATCATTATTTTCAGTGTCTGTATTGACACCAACATCACATTGCATGCAGGAGGGACCCTGACCCACCTTGCAACCTGTGAGGGGAAAACAAGAAACGCACTTTAAGACCTCTATGTCATTGCTTAACAGTACACACACACACACACACACACACACACACACACACACACACACACACACACACACACACACCCTGAAATTCCACCATAATACTTACCTGTCCCTGAGTATCACACTTGAAAACTTAATAGCAATCATTAATGTATCATTCTTCTAATTGCTTAGACAAGTGATCACAAAACATGACCTGTTACTCCATTACCTCTTTGACTTGATAGGAGTCGGTTTTACAAAGACTCACTGCTGTCATCCAGTGTTCACTCTGAGTTTGTTCAGACATTGTGAGCATGGCCCCCATATGTTAGGGGCTACTACAGTCACTCAATAATGTCACGCACTGTCATACGTAACTATTGCTCAGTAGATGCAATATCTGTTGCTCTATTAACTTATTATGTGGACAAAAGTAATATTTGGAAACACTCACTGGTGTTTAGTAATTCCCCAATGCATCTGTAGTGCTGCATACATGGGTATTCTTTCACCTTTCTGCTGATTGTAATTATAACAGTGTACCTGGTGTCTAGTTTCCCTTCCAATGCATGTTACATGCTACAGACCTTATTATACTGTCAGCTGTCCTGAGATTACATGTCAGACAAGGGTCTACTTTAATTAAACAAAAGCGGAATTCATCAAATACGAATCCGTCGACACGTAAACAGTGAACTGCGGAAATGTCAAACGCACTAAATAGCGAAATCTGAAATGTCGAATTGTCATAGTTGGCCCATCTGCGGTATAGCTCCGTAAGGTAAGTGTGCGATAGTTACAGACCTTACTGTTCGGGTGCGGGTTAAGGTAAGTGCATAGATAGGCAATGTATGTAAGGTTTAGTGTAGGGTTTGGTTAAGTGTATGTGTGTGGAATATTTACTTTGTGTGGGTATAGTTCTGTAGGGTAAGTGTACAATAGTTACGGACCTTAGGGTTAGGGAGGGATTAAGGGTAGTGCATAGATAGTTGTGTATGTGGGGTTTAGTGTAGGGTTACAAGTGGGGTTTTGGTGCTTTAATTTAGGGTTAGTAGTAGGGTTTTGGTTAATGTATGTATGTGCTTTTTGTTGTTGTGTTTGTGTAGGTAGTATGTTATGGGCAATGGGGTTGGCTGACTATTGCTGTTTCGATGTTTAAATTTCACGGCTTTGCATGTTTGACGTTATCACATTTCGCTGTTTATGTGTCGACTGATTCGTATTCGATGGATTCCGCTTTTGTTTAATGAAAGTAGACCTGTCAGACAAGTATTCCTGTATTCCTGGTGTCGCATGTGTCTGTCCATGTCCATGTACTGCACAATTTTAAAGGGATGTTGAGAGGTATGAACAACCCCACAATCTCACATGTGCATACATGGACAGACACACAAACACACACACACACATACACACACACAACCTACATACATCAACCCACCTCCACTCCACAAGATTGCACTTACAGACAAAATAACCCCCCCCCCACACACACACACACACACACACACACACACACTTACAGGTGAGGTTGCATGAAGATATTACACACAGACCTCCCATTACCCATCTGTCAACATGCATGACATATGGTACTCAACAGCATGCAGTGCAGTTATAGTCAATCCATGCTAGCAGCAGTATACATGTGTGTGATGCATGGGCTGTGTTAGTAGGTGATGCCCCTCCCCTGGAACACACTGTACCCATGTACACAGTATTGCTGTGCACCTGTTCGGCACCCTGGCATGTACTAAGCACCATACATCACAGGTGTACACACCATTGTTGAATGTGTATTACTGTGTCAGTTATGTCTGCTCTGCTGCTCATGACCCCTATGTATTTGTCCAACACATACCTGGATGATATGTGGACAGATGTCATTTGTGAATGCCTGATGTCTGATTTACAGATGTCATTATCAGTGGTGTATGTATGGCCAATATGATACAATTACACTGACAACCGTCAAACCTTACCGTGGCTATGGGGAGTGTACACACACTTGTTGCTATGACAACATCTTCCTTGATATGCCATGGGACCACATTACTGCATATGTTAATATTAAATAAACCTGATATGCGACATATGACCTGTACAATCAAATGCAGTGTCAAACAAATCTGTTAGTTGTGCTGATGCTGATTGAGATGCATACACTTCGTGGGTGCATATGTGTGCACACCCTTATCATGATGGTTTGTTTCACCCACTGTTATGTGTATTACAGCAGTCACTATTCCTGGCAGGGGTATAATAGCATGGGCCATCTGCATTTCCCAGAATTTGGTCAGTCTGCCCTACACATGTCCCCCAACTCTGCATAATTGCAAGATCATCTCATGTGCATATCCCTTGGAGTTCACACACTGCAGTCCCTATTGCTGGGGAGTCAGGGTTATGTCTGCCACAGTTACTAATCCTAACTGTGAGCAGATACAGCCATTTGTAGCATCCTTTGGATCCCTGCTGCAGTGCACTGTTGTGTCATGATGACACCCCCTCCCCACCTTCAGCCTTTTTGCAGATGCAACAACTATGGCCTACGCGTGTGTGTCAGTTTGTAACAGCCTAGTCCCAGCTAATGAATGGCAAACATACAGGTGTACACTGGCACCAGCAAGATACAGATGGGGATGGTGGACCTGAGGTGGGGTGAGGTGTTGGCTGTGCAGCACATGTATCTTACTTGATACTGTTTGTAGGTTTCCAACATCATCTTGATAAACCAGTACACATTTCAATGCATGCTTTTTGGGGACCTTTTCTGTTATGCATATGCTACCTGTAGAGTGGCCTGGCTGATGTTTCCTGTGGTACAATTGTCCCATTTGATTACCCTAACCCATTGGCCACACATATGCAGAGTCCAGGCAATTGCTGACATGGGTACTGCACAGCTAGTACTTGCTAGACATTTCTGCAACTCTCTCAATGTTGTGGCATGTTACTAGGCAGCCTGGATGACTGGTTTGCTACATGTGACATCATCTGTCTTGGATGGCCATCTGTTTATTTTCTACATTATTCCTGTCCCAATCATTCTCACCACATACATGACTGTCTGCAGTGTTTGCCATGGTATATGCAATGGTGAGGTATGGCTACATGTCCAACTCCTGGGTGCTACCTGTTGGATATGGGCTCCATGCCATGGCATGTAAGATGTATGTAATCCATAGCTGCCTCTGTTGTAGGTAAGTGGGCACATTTGATGGCCAAAAGTCTTGGACAGCAGACCATTTCTTGGTGTGAAATTAGGGACATGTACTTACTGGAAGGTGCATTCTCATGAAGAATGCATGTGGTCAGTACCTTAATAGCTGCTTGCACTATATTTTATCTGGAGTGTGCACACATATGTTTCCAGTGTTTGGGAAGGTATGTATTCCCTATATTTGCTGTCTTAACATACAATTCAATATTACACACTCATTGCTCATGTTAAGACCACATTGCAGGTTGTAAGGGTTGTGGACTGCAGTATTGTGATATGCCATAGTGTAGATCTGTAACAGTTGCCATTGTAATACTGGTATATACACTGCTGTAGCACTGTATAAGGGTGATGTTTCACACTTGTCCCTACTGTAGGCTATTTGTCCCTCCATTATGTTCATCTCTGTGCACACATTTTGCAATGACAGGATGTTAGTTATATTGCATCAGTCTAATATACCCTTCAGATACACCATCATGATGACCACTGTACAGTGCAGTTGTTAGCAACAATATGTGAACATGTACAGCATGTATTATGGGTAAATGTGTTAAATGTATGCATGAAATATACCATGATCATAACATGACCTGTGTATTGGCAAACCTGAATAAACACCATACACACCAGCTACAGGTTGCTGCCCTGGAGTTATATCAGAGGGACCTACATAAGTGTGTGAGAGATGTGATTTCAGTAGCCACAGCTGTGCCATTGGTACAGGGTGGGTGCAGCATTACAGTACATCAGCAGTACAAGCCCACAATACTACAGAATATGCACATCTGTTATTACTACTATGCAGCAACAGACTGTATATATGTAAAGTCACATATGCATGATCTAGCTGTACAATGTAGATGGTTACACAACAGTGGTCTACTGATGTGCCCTGTGGCCTTACCTGCACGCTCCTCTGCCATTGTGTGGGTAGCACCCACCTCCACTATGCTCTCCACCAGGTGTTGTGTGTGTGGGCGGGCAGGTGCCCAGAGGCTGGCAAGGAGCTCTTCAACATGCGTTAGGGGGGGCTGGATGGCATGACTCCCCCATTGCAAGCTAGTCCCCCCTGACTGCAGCAGCATGCAGATGGGCATGGCAAAGTAGGTTCTGCATCGATGCAGGACCTGCTCATAACTGTGGTTATGCAGGCTGACATTGTTTACCCTGTGTAAAAGACCATTACACAGGGTGGTTTGCTCCTGCTGATCATGGGCTGTTCGGCTGAGCAACAACTGGTAGTGCTGCACCAGGTGTGAGATGATGACATCATTCTCCTCCGCTGTATAGATGGGCAGCCTCTCCCTGGACATCTTGCCTGAAAGACATAAAGATGGAAATGGGTCTGAGGACCTCATACAGCAAGATTATCATAGTTTTTAATACACATCTCTGCCCCCCCATATCTGCAACAACAATCTGATCACACAACTCAACAGGTATGTCTACATAATACCTACCATTAGGACATATGTCATATTGTACAACCCTTTCTGCTATGTGTTTGTAGTCATGTTCTCTGTGGGGACACTATCATTGGTGACCTGTTATGGACAATGTCACCTGCATGCCATTGTAGGGGCCACTATGGTTTCATATATGCATGTGTTCTGTTTGCTATGTGATTGCTGTATATCTGTTGTTTTGTGTTATTGGGGATATCTATGCATGCTGTTGGACATGATCTTGGAATGTGTGGACTATTACTACCCACATATGTTCTATAACAATGACACAATTGCATGTTTAGGGAACAGTTGCCAGCAGAATCACCTCTCCCACCTCATCTGGGCATGTTACTAGGCCACATTACATGTGGGATCCACCCTGGGGCCTCCTCAACTACCTTCTGGTGGAACCACCTCAGGGGATGGCATTCACCCCCAATGGGAGAACACATAGACATGATCCTAACACCTGAGATCAGGTCCAGAGTCCAGGGTCTGGTGCATACAGAGCTCCACAGAGACTTGGGGGGGTGTGATACAGCATCTTAAAGCACTCAGTACACACTCACAGGGTCCATATGCTCCTCCTGTTCAACCTCCAGCCGAGGCACCTTCAGGGCTGTAAAGCTGATGTTGTGACGGCCCATGTGTAAGGACATTGGTCAAATTGTTTCCATATGGGAGCTCACGTGGCATGCACATCACAGACAACACTTCCAATCTCGGGTGTTTACCCACCACATGTGTCATATACCACCCCTGTAGGCTGTCTTCTTTATCTTCCAACCCAACCTACCTCCACAAATATACCTGCTATCCTTCCCTAAATTCCCAATCCCACCTTTACAAACAAGGGCAATGTTTTCCCAACATGGGGTTCACACCTGACATAACCATCCATTCTGCACACACTTACAGCTATATATATATATATATATATATATATATATATATCTGTGTGTGTGTGTGTTTGTGTGTGTACTGATATGTGTGATGTTTCCTCACACATATCATGCAGCACTTTCATGCAAAAGTAGGAGACATGTATTTATATACATATGTGTGTGTTTCTATATATGTAGACGTGCACATATTTATATATATATATATATATATATATATATATATATATATATATATATATATATATATGTGTGTGTGTGTGTGTGTGTTTGTGTGTGTGTGTAGATATATATTAGGAATTTTGTATATATATATATATATATATATATATATATATATATATATATATATATGTGTGGTATATATATATATATATATATATATATATATATATATATATATATATATATATATATATCTGTATATCTGTAGACATACATGTATATATATATATATATATATATATATATATATATATATATGGGTCCAATTTGTTTTATTGACAGTACGGGTTATTGAATCGTACTTTGTCGAAATTACTTTAGTGAAAGTACATTTTGTCGAACATGCACTTTCGTTAAAGTAAACAAATAAAAAGAAAAACATGCCGTTTGCATGTTGCCTTACTTGTACATCAACATATACTGTTGATGTACAACTAAGGAAAGTTTTGTTGATATCATAGTATAGTAGGGTAAGGGAATATTCCCTTTTCCCCACTGTAGTGCGATCCCGGAGTGACAATATTAAAGTAGGGTGGTTTGGGTTCGCAGGGGGGCTTCCACCACCTGCATAACACTTAGTGTGTTATTTTTCTTTTTTATTAGTTTTTATTTTTTTATTCCGTGAAAGTGCATTTACGATGGAATGCACTTTGTGGAAGTAAGTTTGAGGAAGTATGGTCAATGAACCATACTTTCGATTAAAAAACATAGATCCATATAGATATATATATATATATATATATATATATATATATATATATATATATAGTATTTTATATATATATATATACATATATATATATATATATATATATATATATATATATTTCAGACATCAGGTCCACACTCTCTAACTCTCCTTCATGCACAGCTGCACTGTTCTGCCTTGCTACAACACAGACAGGTTCCACATGTGTGTGAACACAGCCAAACATTAGGGGGGCATACATAGGGATAGATTGCAGTAAGCCTATTACACACCTATGGCATTTGTGTATGCTACATTACAGATTAACATGGCTCTCCTGAAATTGGTGGGCTCTGTAACCCACATGTCCATCATAACAGCGTTACTTCCACCACCAGCTATTGGCCACACTAATATGCATGTCTCGCATTACACAACACACACTATGATGGCTTACATCTTGTCAGTCAGTGCTGATCTGTACAATTGACAGGTATGGCCCACTGCCCACAGGGACAGACACTATTGTCCATAGCAGTTGTTCAGCTGGACATCATTACAACAACACCTGATGGCGCATATAAATTATTCC
>NC_056733.1:1671223782-1671271282 GCF_019279795.1 Protopterus annectens | reverse complement strand
GTGCTAGCTTGTACTGCATTTGAATTATTTTGACTGCTGTTTTAGCTACTTTTCTGCATATATTAAAAAAAAATACCTTTCCTGTAACTAGTGTACTCCAGATTCAGATTTGCTGTATCCAGGACTGTATGTAAGCTTCTGAGCCTCCCCAAACTTTCTGTGTTGGAGGGAAGCCTTCTAGCTTATCAGTGGGAGTGGTAAGCACTAGGTAACCTATCTACCACATAAGGAGTGGTTCTGGCCCAGAAATTGTAGTTATTGGCCATTTGGGCAGTTTTTCCATCTCTCTCAACTTTCTGATTTAAAAGCCCACATTTGCATTTGTTTCCCCCTTTCCTGTAACTAGATTCTTACCTTTAGCACTTGAATTTGCTTATTTGTGATCAGCACTTGTTCAGAACTTGTAAGCACGAAATAACCTACTAATTACTACAGCACTCAACCTTCCTCATTACCTAGAGGAAAACAGTTTTGTTACTTACTTTCCTCACTTGCTTAGAGAAAAACAGCTCTTGTACTCACTTTCTTCACTTATCTAGAGGAAAATAGTTTTTTTTTTCAGGCATGTCCAAGGGTCAACTCCCAGTGTTCTCTCCTGTCTATCTGATTAATCTGGGCATCTTGGAGCAATGTAGAAATTGCCTCATGTACACAGACAACCCTCTCCTCCTACTGCCCAACACTACAACCTGTGTGAGATGCACTTATCTAGCCAAACTGGAGGTAAAGCTCTCTCCAATCAAGACTAAACTCATCACATAGTCTCACTAAATCTACACCACCAAAATCCACACATAGAAACACAAAAACATTTGTGGAGGCTCTCAATAATAATCTGCTCAAGCAACAGAGACCTCCAAAGCAGAAATGCAACCAACCTCCACCCCCCAACACAACCCAAATGACACATAGCCCGCAGACTCAGTGTGTCACTCAGCCACAGCCAATAAGGGAAAACAACGTACCCAGCACACTAGTCATAGGCGAATCTATAGTCAGGCACACTGATGTCCCACTCACTAGGCTAAACAAGAAGAAGGTTACTGTCAGCTGCCTGTCGGGTGCCAGGATCCACCACATAACCCATGCACTCAGGTCACTCCACAACAAGTACAAATATGACTCTGTCATTGTCCATGTTGATGTGAACGACCTGAGACATACCTCCCTGGACTACATGAAAAGAGACATAGAAGAGCTCTCTGATCTTGTAGCCCAGTCAGGTATGACCCTAGCCCTGAGTAGCATTCTGCTATCACCCAGAATGATGCAGCAGTACAAGGGCAAAATGATTGACTTCAACAACTGGCTAAGCTTCTGGTGCCATTCCAAAGGGATCCAGTGTCTGTCTGCCTGGGATGACATGGTCGACAGACCACGATGCTTTGCCAGAGATGGCCTGCACCTGTCACCCCTGAGATTCTGGATACTAGCTAAGGTTCTTGCCGCCCTTATAGTGCCTTTTTTAAGCAAGGTTCAAATGACAAATTCACCACCGTAACAGGAACAGGCAAGCAAAAACTGAGGGTGATGGTACTCAGTGCTAGAAGTCTAAATCTCAAAATGCACTCACTCGAGGCACTCATTAAAATGGAGAACATCAATATCTGTGCAGTGACTAAGACCTGGTTCAAGGCTCCAGAGAGCACCCCTGCACTACCAGGCTATAACTCATACCGCACTTTTCGGCCATGTAACCTGGACTGGAACACCAAAGGCGGAGGTATGTCCATATTCATTAAGGATATCCACACCTCCAGGCTAGTTGCTCAGCATAATGCAGCTGAAGTTATCCAAGTGCAACTAACTCTGGGCAAAACTGCAATCCAAATTGTAGCTTGCTACAGGTCACCGACCATGCTCCAGGATTCCCACTCCTCTTTTCTTGATGTACTGGAAAATATTAGGGTTCAACCAAACACCCTAATAATGGGCAATTTCAACTACCCCACCATTAACTGGAAATACTACTCATGTACCAACTCCTTCACTCAACGCTTTCTGAAATTCATAAACTCCAATGCCCTGGATCAACTTATCCACACCCCTACCAGGGGCAACAATATCCTAAATCTAGTCATTACCAATAGAAGTGAACAGTGTTCCACACCTGTAGTCAATGCCTCATTGGTCCGATCCGACCATAAGCTAATTACCCTAGATATCCACATCCTGTCTCCACCCCCCATTAAGGAAATCATGGTAAAACATTTCTCCAAAGCCAACTTCATGCTTCTTAAGACAGAAGTGGTGAACTTCATGACAACCATGCAGATGGACAATACAGTTACGACTACTGAATCCTACACAATTGCACTTTATAAGCACTTACATGAGTGCATGGATCGTGCTATCCCAAACAGAACCAAGACGCTATCCTCCAAAAAAAGGATGCCAATCTGGTGGTCCCCTGCCATAGACAAACTGTACAACAGAAGGAAGAATCTCTTGCAAAAGAGAGTAAAATCCCAAGAGTGGTGGAGCTCCCTGGTCAGCCTCAGTAAGAAGCTGTGATCCCTGATAAAATCCTCCAAAGCTAGTTATGAAAACAAAATCACCACTGATTCTAAAGACATCCACAAAGCATTCTATAGCTATGTCAAGAATCTCAATGGCAAAACTCAGATCTGCTCTGAGTTACAGCACAATGGCATTAAATATACAGACCCAACTGATATTGCCAACATCCTGGCAGATGGGTTCAGTGCTAACTTTACCCCACTCTCACCCCCTAAAGAGCCCATCTCTATACCGGAAGAATGCAAAGTTCCTGTAATCATGACTGCACAGGTAAAACCACACTCTCCAAAGCCAAGAACACAGCATCCATGAGACCAGACAACATCCCAGACTGCGTTCTACACAAACTACAGAACGAACTGGCACCCTACTTAAGTACCATGTTCAATCATAGTCTCACCTCAGGCTTTGTGCCTGATGAATGGTGCACAGCAACGGTTATCCCACTCCACAAGGGGGAAGCCACCACAGACCCCGGGAACTACTGCCCCATTAGCCTGACGAGCCTTGTCTGCAAGGCCATGGAACGTATCATCATATAACTTATAAACAAAGACATTGGTAATCTCCAAACTCTGGATCCCACCCAGCTCAGGTTTGTAAAAGGTAGATCATGTCTCCTAAACCTGATAGACTTCTTTGAAGCAGTCACCAATGCCATAGACAAGGGTAAAGTGGTTCACACAGCCTATCTAGACCTTGCCAAGGCTTTCAACACTATCCCCACTCTGGAATTATAGATAAACTCACTAAACTAGGTCTAAAATCCCTATGTCACAAGATGGGTTGCCAACTGGCTCACTGACAGAACCCACACTGTGAAAGTAGCAGACTCAAAATCCGACTTCAGACCAGTGACAAGTAGAGTGCCATAGGGTTCAGTCCTGGGTCCTCTCCTGTTTATATACTTCTCTGAAGTACAGGCTAACACAAAAGGTCTTTGGCTAACGAAGTTCACAGATGACTGCAAACTAGGAGCCATAATCAAAACTCCTAACGATGTGGACATCCTACAGAAGGGCCTCATTGAGACAGATGCCTGGTGTCAAAGCAATGGCCTCAAGCTCAATGCCAAAAAGAGCATTGTCATCCCCTTTGTTAAAAACTCTGTACCCATAAACTACAACATAGGCAGTAGTATACTTAACACGGAACGTGTGATAAGAGGCCTTGGGACACAGGTGGACAGTAGTCTCTCCTTTGATAATCACATCGCCAAAGTAGTTAGGAAATCCTTCTACATGGCACACCTCATCACAAAAGGTTTGTCATCCAGAAAAAAAGAGGTCATTGTTCCCCTCTACTCATCACTCATTAGACCCATTATAGAGTACAACACCCCTTTTGGTATGTACCTCACAAGACATCTACAACAACTGGAAAGGCCACAGAAATACCTCACAAAGAGGATTACCAGCCTCAAACAGATGCTCTACGCAGACCGTCTCAAAAAAATCCAGCTTTACTCAGTCGCATATCGCCTACTCAGAGGTGATCTCTGCCTAACATACAAAGCTATGTCAAACCCAGAGCTGTTGGACATGCTCCCCTTAAAGAAATCCCAGTCCCTCCAAACTACATGCTATAGGGACCTAAGCCTTGTCACCACAATAAACAGAACATGCCAGAAGGATAGATTCCTGTCCCACAGACTTTCCATACTCTGGAATAAACTACCAATCTATATCAACCAAAGCTCCTCATTAGCACTCTTCAAGAAAAATCTTGATGATTGGATGGGAAATAGGAAATTCACTCTGGGGATCACCTCTGTGGCTCTGCTCAACAGTGGCACAGGAAAATAATTTTCTTGGGTGGCAAAAGCCAGGGCACCTTTTTGGCTAGGCTTGTACAGGCCCCAGGGCCGATAGCCTAGTACCTACCTATGAACCTATGTAGAGAACTATATACATAAACTGTGTTTTACCTGCAGTATACACCTCTTTCCTGGTATACCTGTGGAGGTATTGTTTGTTAACACTACCTGATTGTTTCTATGCATATTCCCAGATTCCATGTTGATGTTATGCACATACCTCTCCATCTCTTATTGCACACACTCTGGGCATGTCTTCACAACCTACAGGTGAAACTGGGACATATTTTGATTATTGCCCTCCTGAACTTTAGTGAGGTGTACAATGACAGGTTTGTTTTCATAGACATTTTCCAAATATTTACAGACCTGACAATCAGTTATATGACATTAAATGCTGCCTAAATGTCAGAGATTAGCATGCTGATATGCCAGGAGGACAGGGTAACAGCCAGCAGATATGGGCCAATTATCTGGACATTCCAGACAGATCTGTACAGTCGAGGGGTATGATTCTGCATACAGCTTACTACCACTCCCAGGATTTGAACCATGGCTGTGTGTGCTAAAATAAAGCAGTGTACATCACAGTTGAGTGTGCAATATAGATATTGCTGTGTATCTTTTCTCTGAATTCTGTCTATAAGTCTCCCGTGGTTTTGCAATCTGACTTGTAATTACAACACCCTTTTACAGGGTTTCCTAGACAGTTTTATTATGTAGCACTAGACTAAACTGTACAATTTCAGGATTTCCATCTTTTATTTCTAGGCACAGTTTTCATATCTGACAGACCTGTGAGAGGAATGTTTGTTAACACTACCTGAATGTTATCACACATATTACCAGATTTCTCATTATTATGCACATATGTCTCACTCTTTTCCTGCACACACTCTGGTCATATCTTCACAACATGGGGGTGGAGTTGGGACATACTTTGCTTATTACTCTCATAACACTTTGATGAGTTGCCAGAGTGACTGGTTTGTTCATATGAATATACTTCTGACAGTTATGATGTCTGACAATCAGTTGCATGTCATTATTTGCTGCCTAAATGTCTGGGATCATCCCACTTTATTGCAAGGGGCACAGAGTGACAGGCAGGGGACTTACACCAATTATCTGGACTTTCTGACAATATCTGTACAGTTGTGGGGTATGATTATGCTTACAGCTTACTACCACTCCCAGGATTCGAACCATGGCTGTATGTGCTAAAAATGCAACATTTCACATCTCACTTGAGTGTGTCATTTTGATTATGTTGTCTATCATTCCACTGTTTTCTGTCTAAGTCTCTCTCAGTTGTACAATATGACCTCTTGTGATTACAACAGTCGTATACAGACATTCCTACACATTTTATTTATGTATCACAGTGTGGATAACAGTGCTTAATACAACAGTACTATTAAGCGATTGCAACACTCTATTGCCATATGAAACCAGAGTAAACACAGCAGTCCAGCAGTGAGATCTTTATTGCCAGGCTGTTAACCTTTTATTTACATACATCATAGAACTATATGAGACTCTTCCTGCCATATTGTCTGCTTTATTCAGTACATGCCCTACACAATACAGGTTTTATACTGGCAATAAACTTTCTACTACTTTTAGATTTATTTCTTATAACAGTACATGCAAGATTATTACTAACCTGCCTCGTGACACAACCTCTGCAGTCTAACAGGTATGGGCTTCCCAGTTCACAGTCCATTTGTCTGCTGCTGTCAAAGACATAAGAGGAATATTTAGCCATACCTATCCATAATATACATGAACTGGCAATTATTAAACAGGTAGTAGACTGATACTTACACATGGCAGGGACATCACCCGTCTGCCTATCCTCTTGGATCCACTAATTGAAGAGCTCCCTCTTTCTCCATTTCAGGTTGGCATAGTGATGTCTGACCTGTTCACCAGTTCATGGGTTTCCAGTGGCACTGGTGAGGTGATGGGCAAGACGGTCTCAGGCTTCCCCTTCATATTGGGAATCCTGGTACTGGCTCTGCAGCAGTCTCTGGTCATGGTCTTTAACAAGGAGTCCTGCCATGCCTTTGGACTCCTGGATGCCCCAGCACTGCACCTGGAAGAGCGATCCTTCACCCACACCAGTCATAGTGCCTATAGGAGGAAGCTGCTACCAGTTATGAGACATATTCCCACCTGTGGGGTTTAAATAGGCCTGAGTTACCACACTTTGCCGTGATTGGACAGTTGTGAAAATGCTAAGCTATGAGCAAATCTGCTTACCTAAGGTTGGAATTGCTTAAAGGGGTATACCAATGGGCATACTGATTTAGCTGGTCTACACATTGCTTACACCTAGTAAGTCAGGGTGTGCAATGCTTAGCATTGCTTAATTTTTTAATTTGCACACTTTTTGCTGTTTGGCATTGATTTATCATTCATTATATGTTATATATATGTTTGGTATTCATGATTCATGTGTACATACACTGTATGGGGTCCTTGTGTTTATTGGGGGATTTCAACACTTTATTACAATGACACCTCACATCTGGACTTAATGCAGTACTCCAGTTCACATATTTATGTTATGTAGTAAAATAAAATAATAAATAAAATAAAATAAATAAAATAAATGTAGTAGGTTATACAACATAGAACTGTATATAGATTCCTTTCACATGTAAATTTTGATTTTCCTATAGTAAGGAACTGTTTGGTGATACCTCAGTCTTACTCACTGCTGTGATGGCTTACTGGTTAACTATTGTAACTCTTGTGTACAGGGTCCTAGGTTCAAGACCTGCAAGGCCTTTTTTTTTGTTGCTGGGCAGAACAGCGGCTGTTGGATACAGATTGATTAAGGCACTTTTAAACAAATGTAAGTGGGTTTGCATGGGTTTGTGTGATGGTAAGTATTGCTAACTTTTGCTTAAATATGCTTACAGAAAGTTAGCTTCAGTATTGCTTAACCTGTGTGTGCATTGTTTACCCTTGTGCAAACAGGCTTATACCCGCTTACTACTGCTTACAAGTGCTTATTCCCGCTTACCCCCACACTAATTTAGACAGAAGTGTGACATGTCTCTTGGGAAGGTGATGGATTTGGACAGTCTATGGATTTATCATTCATTGCACATTATGCCTTTGATTTGTATACCTGATTCATGTTTACATATACTGTATGGGGCACTTGTGTTTATCTGTGGATTTTACAACATTATTACAATGACACCTCACATCTGCATTGAATGCAGTACTCCAGTTCACAAATATATGTTATTTAGTAGGTTATACAACAAAAAAAAATGTTCATAAAGTGATTTGACATGGAAAATGGAATTTACTACAGTGAGAATCGGACCAGGAATAAATGCTCAACAAGGTGAACTCTCTGTCCCCTACACTATTGCAGCATTGGTTCATTTGCATGTATCTTCATATTTATCTTCTTGTGCTATTTAAGCTACAGTATACGTAGCTAAGCAATGGGCAAACCCGCGCACCTATGGTTAAATTTAATCTGTTTGATAAAAAAAATTCTACTGCTATTTTCTCTTGGAAGGGACATGTTTCACTTATTGCTGTGGATTCCTGCATGCATCTGCACATTTGGCAGACATCCTAGCAACCCCCCCATACCTCTCAACCTCTTAATGCACATTACCTGGACAAAGCTTTACAACATGAGGTCCAACTACGGACGTATTTTAATTATTGCTCTTATAAACTTGGTACAGTTGCTAGAGTAACAGGAATGGTTTGAATATAGGTTTTCTGATGGTTTTGGTGCATGACAATCATATGTATGCCATTATTTATAGGTCCATAGGTTTGGATGTGGTTCATAGGTTTGTACAAGGCTAACTGCCCTTGTGGGCCATTTTAAGCCTAGACAGTTACCCCATGTAAGAATCAAACCCTGCACCTTGTCTCTGCAAGGTGAACACCTTAACCATTATGCCGGCTTCATTCCTTACATCATCCCATGATTTCAGGGTACAACTGGGGTACAGGCCAACTGTATTGGCAACAAATGTGTGGACATTATGCTATGATTTGTACAGTTGGGAGGTATGCAACCTCTTATGAGCATTCTTGCTCATTGTTATTGACAAACGGCACTTCCTGAGTGCAGGGGAGTGTGTATTGTGAGAGCTCTGCTCTCAGACACACCCCCTGCACTCATCCATGCTCCATGTCTGTTTAGGAGCAGAAGTAGCGTGCCTTCATTACTATGCATGGCGCACTGCCGTGCTGCTCCTAAACAGTTGCTTCCATGCAGGAATAAGCTATTCCTGCACGTAACTTTATGAACCCCAGGGATGGTCTATGACATTAGAACAGAAGAAAAGAAGAGGAGGCATTCAAGGTTTAAAATTGTATTAGCTATTCAACCAGAAAAAACTGAGGCTGATGTTGCTACTACTGGATAAAGTAGATCATATAATTTGGCAATATACTTAAATTCTTTCCCAAGAATTATGTAATAAAGAATATTATCAGAAAACAACTGGGTAATTTTTAAAGTTGATGAGGACCTTATTAATAAATTAGGAGAATATCCAGAATTTGTTTTTGAAAGGGGAAAGATTTTAAGAATAAATTTGAGTATGGAGTGTATAGAAAGAGTAATCACCCTGTGGACACTCAGGATGGAACAAGCAAATGTGGTGGATGTAATCAATGTAAGTAAATTTAGCTAATTTAAATATTACTGTTTGTAAGGAGATTATTAATTTACCAAGGGGCTACAATTGATCTACTAAGGGAGTTATCTGTATCTGTAAATGTTATTTTTGTGATGCTTTTTATACAGGAAAAACGGAAAGGCTTTGGCCAGGTGCATTTATGAAAGGAAATGAAAACAATGCCTTATACAAACACTCTTAGGCATATTCAAGTTATATAGGTTCATAAGTTCATAGGTAGGTACTAGGCTATCGGCCCTAGGGCCCATACAAGCCTAGCCAAAAATGTTCCCTGGCTTTCGCCACCCAAGAAAATTATTTTCCTGTGCCCCTGTCGAGCAGAGCCACAGAAGTGATCCCCAGGGTGAATTTCCCATTTCCCATCCAATCATCAAGATTTTTCTTGAAGAGTGCTAATGAGGAGCTCTGTTTGACATAGATAGGTAGTCTGTTTCAAAGTATGGGAAGTCTCTGGGACAGGAATCTATCCCTCCAGCATGTTATGTTTATTGTGGTGACAAGGTTAAGGTCCCTAGAGCATGTAGCTCAGAGGGATTGGGATTTCTTTAAGTGGAGCATGTCCAACAGCTCTGAGTTTGACATAGCTTTGTATGTTAGGCAGAGATCACTCCTGAGTAGGCAATATGCGATGGAGTAAAGCTGTAGCTTTTTGAGACGGTCTGCATAGGGCATCTGTTTGAGGCCAGTAATCCTGTTTGTGAGGTATTTCTGTGGTCTTTCCAGTTGTTATAGATGTCTTGTGAGGTACATACCAAAAGGGGCATTGTACTCTATAATGGGTCTAATGAGTGATGAGTAGAGCAGAACAATAACCTCTTTTTTTTCTGGATGAGAATCCTTTTGTGATGAGATGAGCCATGTAGAAGGATTTCCTGGCCACTGTGGTGATGTGATTATCAAAGGAGAGACTACTGTCCACCTGTGTCCCAAGATCTCTTATCCAATTTTTGGCATTAAGTAGACTACCAGCTAAGTGGTAGTTCATGGGTACAGAGTTTTTACCAAAGGGGATGACAATACATTTTTTGGCATTGAGCTTCAGGCCATGGCTTTGACACCAGGTATCTGTCTCAGTGAGGCCCTTTTGTAGTTTGTCCACATCATTAGGAGTTTCGATTATGGCTCCTAGTTTGCAGTCATCTGCAAACTTTGTTAGCCAAAGACCTTCTGTGTTGGCCTGCACTTCAGAGAAGTAGATACCAAACAGGAGAGGACCCAGGACTGAACCCTGTGGTACTCCACTTGTCACTTGTCTGATGTCGGATTTGGAATCTGCTACTTTCACAGTGTGGGTTCTGTCCATGAGCCAGTTGGCAACCCATCTTCTGACATAGGGATTTATACCTAGTTTAGTGAGCTTATCTATAATTCCAGAGTGGGGGATGGTGTTGAAAGCCTTGGCGAGATCTAAATAAACTGTGTGAACCATTTTACCCTCATCTATGGCTCTGGTGACTGCTTCAAAGAAGTCAATCAGGTTTAGGAGACATGATCTGCCTTTTACAAATCCAAACTGAGTAGGGTCCAGAGTTTGGAGATTATCAATGTCTTTGTTTATGAGTTCCATGATGATACATTCTATGGCCTTGCAGACCAGGCTCGTCAGGCTAATGGGGCAGTAGTTCCTGGGTTTTTCATTGTTGTTTTAGAATAAGTGCTCCCTAACCCATGAGGTGGACAATGAGAGACATTAACTGAGTCTAGAGAGTTGCATTGGTAACTGAAACTAAACCTAGAGGTAACTCCAGGTTTAAATGATAATATTTGCTTAAGTAGTGTCCTCAAACTAAGGGCAGCTAAGTTGTGATCCTAGGTTAATACCATTCTACAAAAAAGTTATAAAATATTTTTAATAGAACATTTTTACCAATGTCATGATGTAAAAACAAATGGTTATAAATGGATATCTTATTGTCAGACATGATGTAAACATTTCACTATTTAGGCTTTGAAGATAATATAAATACTTATTTCATAAATTATTAACTACCATTCATTTATATTTATACATACTATTTATATTTTATTATTTGTACATGGGTTTGAACTATTTAAACCTTTTATTAATAGACCTTTTCCCTTTGGTTATAGTTGGCAAGCAACCCATGCATCTATTTTAACCACTTGGAGTTTTAATTGATTGCTGCTTTTGATAAGATGTTCATTGTCACATGTTATTTGATTTTCTTTTATATTAAGTGGATTCATTATAAATTATTCAGTTCTGATGAAGGCCAATCACTTTTGTGGATAAAAACGTTCAACTATTTATATATTTTTTTCATGTAATAATGCACAATAACTTTTCCAGTGTTGTTTTTACTGGTGATTTATTATCTAATCCTAGTGCTGTGATAAGGCATAACAGTTTTGTTTAGTTAGTTGTTTGTTTTCTACCTTGCTGCCTTTTTGTTATTTTTATCAACTCTATGAATACAACACCAAAGCAGAAATAATACAACAAACTAAACAACCTGGATTAATAAATGAAGAACATCTAAAATTTGTTCTACCCGTTCATCAAGCTGTAAATAAAAGAAGGGAAAAAGTAGAAATAGACATCATCCCAATGGCAGAACTTGGAAAATCAACCTGATTTCTCCTATCTCCCCCTTTTTGCTTCTGTCATACTGACTAACCTTCTTAGCGCCCTCAAAATGCAACTCGACAGCTGTTAAAAAACAATTGCTAGATTTGCTGCTACTCTATCTAAGAAAAAGTTAATAATCCATACCCCGTAAAACAACTGGCTCAAGCTTCCCCACTGCCTAACTTACTCAAAAATGCTTAATATCACTAGCCTAATATATAAACCAGAAAAATATCCAGCACTAGAAAACACCCTAAACATTATTTCCCAACAGAGAACTAAGTTATCAGAATAGATCACGTTTACTCACAACCAGATCTAACAATACTGATGGATTTTCATTAGCACACGTGATTAAGGTAGACAAGGGACATGTGCATTAACTCTAACCCTAATCTGATTCTGCCCCAACCCTAACACTAACCCTGTATATTATATTAGCAAAAATTCTTTCTATAACAGTACCACTACATAATGCAAAATGGCACAGAATGTACACATCACCAAACAAGCAAAAGAGTAATTGCCTTACCTAACTCTTACTCTATCCCTAACCCACAAACACTCACACATACAGACTTCTACTTATCTACACTAAGAAATAAATAAACATTCAGTCATTCATTCTTTCAGCCATTTGACAATTCAATCATCTGTACATGTAATCGTTTTTAAAACTTATAAAAATTTAATTCCAATGAATATTAAATATTTTGAGTTATAACTGTTTGTATGCATGTCTGCCTGACCCACTGACAGGCCTACTCCCTACCAACTATCTGTCACCTCTCAAGAGGGATGGAGTCATTCTGATCAAGCCTAAGGAACAAATGAAACTTCATGGGCCATCATGGTCTTGTCCTGTAAGGGGTGGGACAAACTCAAATCTTAAATAGGGAAACTGATGAGTTTGTGGGATGGAACACAGGGATTTTGCCTTCTCAAGGGACTGGTGTGCCTTATGATGACAGGATGCATGGGCTTACATTGTGGGTCCAGTTATCATTTCCCAGGCAGAAAAATGAGCAAATTAGATGAAATATGTTATAAATCCTTATATTTGATATAATAATGTAAATTTCTTCACCCAGGTTGTGCCTGAAAATGGGCAATTATTGGTTAGTTCACAACCTTCATAAACATACATAAATATATTCATACATACAAATAAATCTCTTTGCCATGTATTTTCTTATTTCTCTTATTCCTACTCATTTCTTTTTAATATTAACCTTCCTTTTTACCACAGTGGATAGATGACCACCATTCTGTCTAGATAGCTGTCTACCCCTCTAGCCTTTGTTGATTGGTTTAGTCCCCCTAAGATAGTAGTCTCTCTGCAGGGGAGACCCAAGGTGACATTTTTACTAAAAGAGAAAATTGGCCAGGGTATGTGGGAATATCCCCTACTGTTTGCATGCAGGGATGTGATTCATTGTTACAGTTCCTGTCTTCTGGTCTGGGTGTGAGGGTGGCTCGGAGAAGCAGGAAGTCCAAAATCGAGCATGGAGGAGGAAGGAGATATTTTTCAGGTTTTTGATTTGAGTAAAGCTGTTAATCAAACAGCTGAAAAGCTGAATGTGGCACATAATGATTGGAAGTTATGTGGAGTGAGGAGAATGGAGAAAGAGAAAAGAAAGTGAAGAAGAGTCAAGTAAAATGCAAAACAAAGGAATCAAAGTAGATATGGTAGATTCAGAGGAGTTATTTCTGTGAAATTTGTTTGCAACAGATTCTGTGGCACCTGAGTGTGTTGTTACAATCCTCCAGTTGGGGGTGGGTGGTTGTGGGATGTTTACTTGAAAGAACTAGTTGAACAGAGTGATAAAGCAGTGTCATGGAGAGAAATAACGGTCAGAATTCAAGAAGAAGTTCAGGAAATAAGAAAGGAAGAAAAGAAATCATACAAACAACTGGTAAGAGAAGGTGAAAGAAGAGAAAAAAAGAAAAGAGAAGTAAGAATAAACATTTGGTGAGAATGAGTATCAACATGGAAAAGGAACTGGGCAGTTGTGAAATATGGGACAGCATCATTTCACCAGTAGGTACTGAACGTAGAGAAAGATAAGAGCATTTAATTGTATTGATAAAGATACTTTTTTTGACATTTGTGAGGAGGTGCAATGCATGGAAAAATTCTTGCAGCAATAAAAAAAGAGAAAGAATGAAAATCTTTTGAACTTATATGTTGTAGAGGCATTTAACAGGGAAGCTAAAAAAAGAGTATTATACATTTTCAAACTGAAGTTTAACTTGATTTAACAACTCGTTTTGCATTGTTGCAAACATGTTTGAAAGAGAGCCCACATTTAGTTTAATAGCTAATTAGTATTATAATAGTTGGTACATGCTTACTATTATCCCTAGTTAAATTCTAGTGTTAAAGTGACCAAGCTCCCTTGTAACACCATCATATACTGCTTGAAAAATGTTATACAAGCTGCCTGACTTAATATGGCGATGCAGTGAATATAATGTAAGAGCCTGCAGTTGTCGCCTGTAATGCACTCTAGTTATATACATTTTTATGATTGTAATACTTCTGGGCCATTTTGAAACCTTTAATATGGGACTCTGTATAAAGATTTAATGAATTAATGAGTTCTGGTCGACCATTAATAAAATTTTTTCTCTGGGCTGCCCCTCAAACCCCTACCCTACCCAAATACAACCTCTCTGGAAACAGCTACCCTACTTAATAAACACTTTATTGACACTATTCAAGCACTCTTACCATCCAATTTTAACACTACTCCTCAGCCTACCCCTCCCAATCCATCTAACTCTAATACATTCTCCTTACACTCTGTTCCTACTTCCTACATCCGATCTCTTCTTCTTAAGCTCAAGCCCTGCTCTCCTTCCACTAATAATCTACCTCCTACCTTCCTCAAACTGGCTGCTGATTCAATAGCTTACCCAGTGTCTGTACTAATCATAAGGTCCATTCAGGAATCCACTATACCTACCATTTGGAAATCCTTTTTCACTATACCTCTACACAAAGGTTGTAACTCCACAGACCCATCTAACTATTGACCCATAGCTATCCTACCCCCACCTCTAAAATTCTTGAAAAATGCATCCACTTACAACTTTTAAAACACCTCCGTCACCACAATCTTCTCACACCCACCCAGCATGGTCTTCGTCCCAACCATAGTACAACTACTGCCCTCCTATCCTCTAACCATACCATTGCTGAGGCCCTAAATAACAAACTTATCTCTTGTCTCTTCCTAGACCTTTCCAAAGCATTTGAAACTGTCTCCCATCCCCTACTGCTATCTAAACTTGCAAGTCTCAATCTGTCTTTCTCCTCCCTTGCCTGGTTCTCCAGCTACTTATCATGCAGCCAGCAGTCTGTTAAATGGCTTTCTTACTCTTCCCCATTCTTCCCTGTCCCAACTGGAGTTCCTCAAGGCTCCATCCTTGGCCCCCTCCTGTTCAATATTTTCACCAATGACGTCCACACATCTTGTAAACAATCCTCCATCATCCAATATGCTGCCGATTGCACTCTCATCTCCATCTCAGACATCTCTGAACTGCATGCACTCACTCAGCATACCTGTTTATCTAATGAACAGTGGCTTACCAGTAACCTACTCATCCTCAACCCTCAAAAGTCCAAACTATTACTATTTCTCCCCCACACTCTTTCTCACCACAAACCCTCCTTTTCTATCACTTCCTCTAATAACACAACTATTAAACCTGAAGCTCACACAAAGCTCCTTGGAGTCATCATTGATGATGAACTAAAATGTAATATGCACCTTCTCCAATGTATAAAAAAGACAAACCAGAAACTAGGTTTACTATATCGTAACAAACATTTTCCAACTCCAAATGCTAGACTCTCCCTTGCACAAGCTCTCCTCCTCCCATCTCTCCTTTATGCTGCTCCTGTATTCACCAGCATTCAAATTGCAACCTTTAACAAACTCCAACAAACTTACCATAATATAGCCAGATTCATCATAAACTCTACTTACAATTCACATCACTGCCTAGTCCTTTCATCCCTCTACTGGCTTGAATTCCCCAATTTATTTATTGTTGCTATCACAGCTTCAAATTCTACACTTCATTCTCTACAAACCTTCATCTTGCCTCACTCTGTCTTTCTTCATCTCTATCTACCCACCTTCTCACACTCTCCATACCTCTAATCGGCAACTACTACACACCTACCAACCTAAAAAAGCAGTAGGCAAACTCTTATATAGATACTCCATCGCCCAAACTTGGAACAAACTTCCTAGAGACATATGTTCCACCATTCATCCATCCCACTTTAAAGAAAAACTAAAACTTTGTCTGCTTGACACCAAAATATGTCCTTGTCAAGCCCCAACTTTACTCCTGTCTTCCTCTTGGGAACCATGCCTGTAACCCCCCTCTCAACAATATATTCCCTCTATTATGGGATATTTCTGTACTTTACACTCATTCTGATGGACCAAACTCTTGTTGTAAATATGTAAATAAATCTCTACTCTGTAAACTTGGGATATATATAACAAAAAAAACTTGCATTTTGCTGTTGAATTTCAATTATTATTGTATAATCAATTTCTTATCATATTATGAATGTATATAGTGTCATTTTTTCTGTAAACTGTATGTTTCTTGGAGCTTTTCTCCTTGGGTCTCCACTGAAAATGGGCCACAAGCCCAGCTGGACTAACCCGGTTAGCAAATGTCAATAAATAAATAAATAAGTTGAAAGAGACAATTTAAAAGACTATTTGAAAAGTGTGTATAGAGATGTTATGGACATTATAAATATCTATGACAACAGAGGTTTTTGGAATGGGTGATGCGAATGTGGTGTTATATAGAAAATGCTAAATGACCAAATAATGCATTTGCCAAGTATAATAAATGTAGAGGGGGATAAGGGATTGGTTAGATACCATGGACAACCAAAGGCATGTATTTTGTGTGGTAAAAATTATCATTTAATTAACGATTGTGACAACAAGAAATGCTTTATTTATGGTAAAGTTAGTCATGAAGCAAAAACAATATGAGCAAAAATGTGAAAAAATAAGGCATTCATGGATGGACTGTAATACTACAGAGAATTATTCACAGGAAGCAAAGTCAAACCAAGATAGGGAGAATGTTTTAGCAGACAATATGGAAGAAATATACAAAAAAATAAGTGAGGTAGATATAGGAGTAGAAGTAAAAGAATGTATGAGGGAAACTAAAGGAAAAGAAGAAGAGATAGAGGAAAAAGTACGTAATTCAATTGATGAAGGAGAAGATAAATGGATAAGAGTTAAAAGTAAAATAAATTCTACTGGGAAAAAGAGTAAAAGATAGGAAACCTAAATTTAAAAATATAGGTATAGAAGGAAACAGAAAAAGAAAAGGATAAAAGCAACAGAAGCTTTTCCACAAGGCGAGAATCCTAGTCATTAAAGTGAGTAGTATAAAGAATGTTCAGTGAAGGAGTGTTGGAATGGTGTAGAATGTTAGATACAGATGCTGTAGTATTAGTAGGCATAAAAATATCAACAGAAAAATAGAAAATACAAGTGAATGGGCTATGGAAAAGCAAGCTTATATGGAAGTTATGAGATGAAATATGCTCGAGAATAGCAATGTTATGTAAAGAATGTATAGATATCCTGGATTATAGATTAGCAGTATTAGAAAGAACAGTAATATCAGATTTAAGATGGAAAATCCACATATATAGGGTGATTACAATCTATGCATACACTTTACAAAACAAAAAATGATTATGTTTAGGAAAATATTTGATTATGTGAGTGTAAATATGCAAGTGATAGTAGTGGGAGACTTCAATTGCTATTTAAGACATAAGCAAAAATAAGGGGTGCAGGCAAAAGTCATATCGGATATGATAAAAAGCAATAGAATATACTTATGAAGAAACATTGGACTATCAAAAGGAGTAATTTGAGAACAAAACTGATTGTTTTATAGTATCATAGAGTTTAAGGATATTACATCAAGGTGTTAAAATTACAGGTTTCTCAGACCATATAGCAATCTGGATAGAGAATCAAGAAATAATAAGGTATATAAAAAGTAGAGGGATAACATGAATTAATGAATCAGAAAGGCAATAATACATCCACTATAGTTAGATCATATAATCATGATAGGATTTAAAAAAGACTGGACAAGTTGATGGATTAGTTTAAAAGAAAGAAATATAGAAAAGAAGTGCCGGAATGGCATATGACAAAAGGAATACAAGGTAGTTGCAAATATATATGGAAAACAGAAACCAATACTTTAAAAACATAATAGGCAATAAAGAATAGTTTCTAGAAAAAGAGAAATGAAAATGAACCAAGAAAAAAATTTAAAAAAAAATGTATTCAAACAAATATATTTTTATAATGAAGAAAAGAAGAAGTTTACCATATCTAAGTATAATGGTTAAAATAAAAATAGGAATAAGAAGATAGTTAAGGAATGAGGAAGGATACATAGTGAATGCACAAAAAGAAATATTGCTGAAAGTAAAAAGGCATATTTTGAAAACTTTTGTCCTTATATGACACTATAACAAAAAATAGATGGACTTAAAAAAGTAATTGAAGAAGTCAATACGAGAATGGAAGAAAATATTGCAATCATAGAATTTAAAAATATGTTAAAACACTAAATTTAAAAGCACTACAGGCTTAGATGGACTTGAATATCTCATGGATAAGGACATGCATGAATAGCAAAAATATATTTTTTAGAAGTGTTGAATAAATAGTTTGAAAAATTGGTAAATGGTGAAAAATATGTATGGCTACAATGAAATTTATACGGAAAAGGGGAGAAAAACAGACATAAAAAACTGGAGACCAGTAGTATTAAACAATGTTGATTATAAGATTTTTATAAAAATTGTAGAAAAAAGAAGAATAAGTAAAGGTAATACGTTACTGACTGAAACATTTTTTAGAATAAAAAGAAAAAGGAAGTCAATAACTTTTAATGATAAGAGGTTTGGAAGATGATGCAATTAATAGGGAAACAAAATTGAAAATATTAGTAAGATATGTAAGTAAAGCATTTGACAAGATTCTGCATGAAGCAATATGGGTCATTTTAAAAGAATATAATATAAGTAATAAAATAACAGACATTTTGAAATCAGTATATATCAAAAATAAAGTGAAACTAGTGGTTAATAGTAGGTTAAGTAAGACAATAGAAATAAAAAGTGGTATTAAGCTAGAATGTCCAGCAAGTAGTGTTCTAGTTGCATTAATTATGAATGCGGTATTTATCAAGATAAATTTGGTATTGGAGGAAGCTAAATATTGTACACCAGAGGAAATTCAGATTCTAGTGATGTTCTCTTATGCTGATCAACTAGTATTAGTTGTTAAAAATAAAGAATGGATGAGTATAGCTTCTAAGACACTTGACAAAGAACTAAAGGTGTTAGGTTTAAGTACTAATGAGGAAAAAAAGTAAAGGGCAAGGGTTTTCTTGCAGCTGATAACTTACCAGCTGAATACTTAAAATTAGTAGCAGAAGTCATTTCCTATTCTGTGTCAATTCTTATTAATTGGTTAGTTCTTGAAGAATATGTCCCAACTATCTGGAAATTCTCGCATATCATTCCATTACATAAAAGTGGAAATTCATCTGAACTCACAAATTACAGGCCTATCACCATTCTTTCTCCACTATCCAAGCATCTAGAAAAGAGCATTCATTCACAACTTTTAAAATATCTCACAAACAATATCCTACTGGCCAAATCCCAACATGGCTTCAGACCCTATCATAGTGCCACAACTGCCCTCTGCAGCTTTAGCAACACCATCAATCAATTCAGAAATGATAGAAAAATAGTTTTATCAGTCTTTCTAGATATGTCTAAGGCCTTTGATACAGTTTCACCACCACAAGCTTCTGACTGCTTTCACCAAACTGAATTTCAGCTACTCTGTCTTCACTTGGCGTCAAAGTTACCTAGCAGGCTGCCAGCAGGCAGTAAAGTGGCCACAAGACGTCTCTCCCTAATCCTAGTTGCAGTAGTAGTCCCACAGTGATCCATCCTTGGTCCTCTTCTTTTCAGTATACTCACTAATGACCTCAGCACTGCCACCCCATTGCTTCCATTATCCAATGTGCTGATGATGCTACACTTATATGAGCCACATCCCCATATAACTTCAAGACATAACCCAAAAGTCCTTCACTGAAATTGAACAATGGCGAACCAATTTGCAGCTTATACTTAGCCATAAAAAACAAACTCTTTCAACCCACCAGACATTCACTCCCCACCTTCTATATTACAGCTAACAGTAATACAAAAATTATCCCAGAACCACAAAGAAAAACTACTAGGGGTCATAACTGATTATAAACTAAGATTTGACTTACATATATCTTAAACAAAATAAGATGTACAAAAATTGCCGCATTATACAGAAACAAAAAACTTCTAACAGATAGTTCCTGGATAGCTATTGCCAGAATTCATTTCTAGTCAGGACTACTTTATGCCTCACCCATACTTATCAATCTTAAAAAGATAGACTTAGATAAAGTAGAAACATGCTACAACAAAATAGCAAAATTTGCTACAAACTTTCCACATATGACACAGCATTGCCTCACCTTAAGAAAATCTCCTGGCTAGAACTACCACAACTCCTAACCTATACTCAGTTAACCATGGGACATAAACTACTTTATCAGTCTGAGAAAATCGCAGCTCTTCTAAATATTTTACAAACTTATTCCAATAAATGCATCATTATTACAGGTTACCAAATCCACAAATGCTGCAGGAGAGTCTTTATATTCCCACCACACAACAAAAATCTTGAATGCACTTCCTAACTCTATTAAAACCCCATCAACCCCACTCAGTCTAAGAAACTACTCAAAAATGATCTAACAGACTCATGGCTTTGCTCATGCAACAGTGCAGGCTAGCAAAGAACAACTATTACTTCTTATCCTCATACTCATAAAATACCCAATAACCTATTTATACACATTTTTCTTACCCTACCTACCCTTTGCCATGCATAGCAACAGTTTATCTTCCTGCCCTCCCTCTCCTTCATTTCTCCTTTACTCTCTTCTTTACTACTATTGAACAGAATTTGATTATAACATAACTTGCCTATACTAATTAATTTCTTATTACTAACTGTTAAAATGCACTTTATATTCTACTACCATCTGCAACCTGGATATAATAATGTCCCTACAGGTTATCTTGCACTGTATCTAGACTACTTGTATTATTGTAAGAACATGCAAGCTGTTGTAACTCTACATGTATTATTATTGGCTGTGTTAGTTCTTTAATTGCTACATCTTTGTTGTGTTTCTTCCATTGTATTAAAAAAAAATTGCTGTCTGAGTCATTTTTATGTATTGTTTACTATTGTACTATTGTGGAGCTTTTCTCCCTGGGCCTCCACTGAAAATGGGTTTTAGCCCAGTTGGACTTGTACAATAAACAAATGTAAAATAAATAAAATAGAAATTCTAAGAATAAGGTTTGGTATTGAGCAACAGAGAGTGACACAATGGAAGGATGTGATATGTAAAGTAAGAAATACTTGTATAATTTGGAGAACATTTAAACTTGCATATAGGAAAAAAGCATGTTTAATTCATTCAATAATATTAGATAAGATGGTACATCTAGCAGGTGTATTTATGATATCAATAAAAATCTGAAAAATAATAATTGACTGTGTTATTTACATTTATATGTGGATCAAGGTTGAACACTACAAAAAGAGGAATTCTTTATCTTACAAAAAGGAAGGAGGCTTGAGTTTAATAAAACCAATTGTATGTATCGATTCATTGAATTTATATAAACTATCGATATGAATGCAAGAGAAAGGGAAATTGTTAATGATGATTACAGAGAAAAAATACAAAGCAATATGGGAAAAGCTTAAATGTTTAAAAAGAAGTAAAAGAATTATTTGTAGAGAAATGAAACTATATCAAGAGAAAGTATATGTATGGAAGATTGATTTAAGAGATACAGAAAATAATAGGAAAGCATGGTATGAAAATATAATGGGAACATTTTTTTTATATTTACCCTTGGAAGCACTTAGGAGAAAAAAGTAAAAGCTGTAAAAGCAAGAATGAAAAGATGTGAAAATATGTGGAATGTACAGATTTTTTGTGGAGGTTGTCTATAAATAGGCTTCTACTAAAACCAAATGATGCTGTGTAAAACAATAAAAGACAGAATATGCATATATTGTGGGGAATTAGAGACCAATGAACATGTTTTATATAACTTAAAAGAGTAAATCAGTTGTGGGAAGAAATCTTTATATTGCAAAATGTTAAATGTATAAATATGGACATGATAGAAGAAGACTACTATGAAAATATGAAGCAAAATGATATAGATAGATTAGATGAAAATTGTTTTGTATAATGTAGGTTATCTAGAATGAAAGAATGAATGAGATAAAATATAAAGGGAAATGGGTAGTGTTAGAAATGTTGAAGAAAATAAGATTATTGTTGTGGAAAAAAAGAGTGGGGAGAATTAAAAGTTTAAAAGTGTTGATATGTGAATTACTTGTACATAATTGTAAATAATTGTAAATGTGCTGTAAAGCTTTTATACAGAATGCATATATTGTATTTTGTGAAGTTTAATAAAGGACCCCTAATCTTCATTGTTGTGATTGGGACCCAGTTTGGAGGACCACTTCCTGTTTCCATTCCAGGTGCAGATGTGGCCCCAGAGAAACAGGGGGGCAGATGGAGAAAGAAGAGGATGATGGAGTGGTGCATGCAATGAAAGAAAAAACAAATATCAAGACCTAAGAATGTGTGCAGGATTCTGAAGAAATGTTTCAAAGAAACCTGTTTGATGGAGTTGGGTCAGAAAATGATGGATGCAAAATTATAACCCCCCCCCCCAGTAGAAAGGGTTGTGGGATGCTCTGCTTAAAGAAATGATGGTGCAGAGTGAGCCCAAAATGAAGGAGATATTTCCTAGGGGTACAGTATGGAGAAAATACAAAATGAGGATGCAGAAATAATACTGAAGAATAGTGGTCAGAAGGAAAAGAAAACATATGCAGAGAAGGTAAAAGAAGGGAAAATGGAGTAGCAGAAAAAAGCCAAAATAAAATGAAAAATGGAAGTAAGTAGCAAGGATTCAAAGTAAAGAAGACAAAGAAATGGAAAGGTATGATGTGTGGTACAATTTGATACTCCTTTGGGCATAAAAGAACATGAGGTAAGATCATTTATTCTTATTAGCAAAGAGACAGTTTGTGACATTATATATGAGACTGTTTCCTTCAATGGAAAATTTTCTTGGAGAATATGAAAAAAAAGGAAGACTGTAACTTATAGAATCTTTATGTGGTAAAATCATTTAACAAGGAAACAAAAAAGATTCATGTAGAATTTCAAACAGAGGTAGAAAGAGACATTTTCAAAGAACATTTGAAAGATTTCTGCAAAGAAGTATTGGAAATGGCCAAAAGTTTATAACAAAAGGTGTTTATGGACTGGTGGTAATATTGTGTTAAAAAGTGAAAGAGAAAAAATTATACATATACCAAGCATGATAAAAGTAGAGTGGAAGAGGAGTGTTGTAAAATACTGGGGATAACCCTAAACATTTGTTTGAAAAGAAGGAGATTTGATAAGTAACTGTGACAAGTGTACTTGTTATATTTGTGGGGAAATGGGATGTGATGCAAAAAAGATATAAATTGAAATGTTATAAATGTAACAAAAGTGGACATTTATAGATGGATTGCAAAAATGAAAATAAGAGTAAGAAAAAGAAAGAGAAGAAAACAAAAAAGTGAAGAAATTTTAGAAGTAGTAGAAATATATGAGAAATAAATTAAAAAAGGGCATAGAAGAAGGTTCTGAGATAAGTGATGAAGAAGACATAAATTGCGAGACATTAATAGAGAAAAAATAAGTCTATTGATAAAAGGTTAAGAGACAGAAAAAGAAAATGTGAAGAGATATACAAAATACACAAAAAAGAAAGGAAATGGATGAAAAAGAACATAGACAGCTAAAGAATGTGACTTGGTATAATGGATAAGTTGCTTGACTCACAGGCACAAAATACAGTGCTTGATTCTCACCTTTAGGAAGGAAGTTGGTTAGACTTCAAATATCCTGTTAAGAAAGTCAGCATAGTAATTAAGTAAGCAATGCACTTATAAAACCCTGAATCTAAAGAAAATTAAAATTTTAGAGTGTTTTTCATAAATGTGAATAGCATTAACAATATAATAAGAAGAACAGGAAATTTCGAGTGGTGTAATGCATGTGGTGTAAATGTAATTATATTATAAATCACACCCTCGGATTCACTAACCTTATGGAAGCGCCCATTAAGGAGCAGGACTGCAGCGAGCATGCCTAGCAATGAAGACATGCTGGTCGAGCTCCTGTATGAGTGCAGGGCATGTGTCTGAGAGCAGAGCACTCAGAATATACACGCCACTGCAATGAAGGACTGCAGAATGGTAGTAAACAATGAGCGATACCACCCATACATGTACGCATACACCAAGCAACATCCCCCACATGTATAAGAGCAATAGTGAATAAAAAAAAAATGTATTGTTAATGAAACGGACGAGGTTTAACCGTAGGTGCGCAGGTTTGCCCATCGCTTAGCTACGGTTAATGTAGCTTAAATAGCAAAAGGAGGATAAAAATCAAGATATGTGCAAATGAAGCATTACAGCAATACTGTAGTGGGCAGAGCATTTGCCTCACGAGCAGTCAATCGTGATTCAAGTCCCAGTGCAGTACATTCCATTTCCATGTCAAATCACTGTTATGATCAATATATTTAGTTGTATAACCTAATAAATAACACATATTTGTGAACTGGAGTAGCAAGCTGTGTAATGAATGATAACCCCATACACTTGTCAAATTCAAAACCTCCCCAAGAACCAGTAGACTATTACTGTCTAAAATATAGCAGTAGTAAGCATAAATAAGCAATAGTAAGCAGGTGCAAGTCTGCTTGCATGACAATAAGCAGTGCTTACACAGAGTAAGCAATATTGAGGCTAACCATGTGCATGCGGATGTCACCGGAAGATAGCAGTGCTTACTTTTGCCCAAACCCACTGAAAACTGCATAAAAGTGCTTCAATCACTCCGTATCCAATGGGCCTCATTCTGGCCAGCAACAAAGTAAACAGCCTCTGCAAGGCTCGAACCCAGGAGCCTGCATGCCATAGCCAATGTGATTTCCCACTTAGCCACCACAAATATACATAACCCTGATATTTCCACAAACATAGCATCCAGCAATACCATTCAACATTACAGGACATATAGCTATACATGTAGATGTATGTATGTATGAATATATATATATATATATATATATATATATATATATATATATATATATATATATATATCAAATACAAAACGACAGTCACCACCCAATGTACCAACAGCTTAAAAACAAAGTCTATAGGCATAAAAGCTTAAGCTTTCACGACTTCTTCAGATCCTTAGTTAAACACTGTGATTATAGCATACCCATACAATCACATTTATTCATAATCAAATCCAATCATAAAATTAAGACATCAATTAAAAATGCATCAATTAAAGGAAATGCTATCCCCTATTTCATTGATCTTGCATCTAGCACAGGGTTTAATATTAATACTACTATTGAGCCTGGTGGTGAGTGTGCCCCTAACCTGAAAAATCCACTTTAATTCTATCCTAGCAGGAAGTTATTATTTATCTCCTGTCTTAAGTTGTTACTACTTTGTGCAGTACTCTAAAATTAAAACTATGTCCTGCCTGCTCTATAATATGTTTCGCTAAAGCATTTAGCATATTTCTATTTCTAATTTCATATTTATGTTGGTAAATCCTATCCCTTAACCGTTTTATAGTTTTTCCTACATAAAAACTTTCGCAATTATTGCAGCAAGCTAGATAGATAATATTTTCACTATCACATGTGGCAAAAAATCTTGGTTCAAAAATAAAATTAATAAAATTAATATCTGAATGCTGATAAATCTGTTCTTTACTTATTTCTTGACACATCTTGCATTTCGCACATGGGTATGTCCCACATATTATAGAGCAGGCAGGACATAGTTTTAATTTTAGAGTACTGCAACAAGTTAGCAACAACTTAAGACAGGGAGATAATAATAACTTCCTGCTAAGGATAGAATTAAAGTGGATTTTCAGGTTAAGGCACACTCACTACCAGGGCTCAATAGTAGTATTAATATTAAACCTGTGCTAGATGCAAGATCAATGAAATGACTAGGATAGAGGGTTTCCTTTAATTGATGCATTTTTAAATTGATGTCTTAATTGATTGAATGATTATGGTCATGTGATTGTATATAAATGCTAGTATCACAGTGTTTTAACTAAGGATCTGAAGAAGCGTGCTTTAGTTACGTGAAAGCGCTTGTCCATTTTAGACTGAATAAATCTTTTTATTTTTTATAGCCGTGGTGTTCGCTCAGCTTTTTTATGTATATATATATATATATATATATATATATATATAAATAACTAAATAGATATATACCTCTCCCTCTATGTATTACATATGTGTGTATAGATACATATATATAAATATTCACATATAAATATATACATATGCATATATATATATATATATATATATATATATATATATATATATACAGCAATATCTATATATATATATATATATATATATATATATATATATATATATATATATATATATATATATATATATATATATATATATATATATATATATATATATATATATATATATATATATATATATATATATATATATGTATGTATCCATATATATATATCTATATATAAATCTATATATATATATATATATATATATATATATATATATATATATATATATATATATGTATATATATATATATATATATATATATATATATATACACACATATGTATACATATATATATATATATATATATATATATATATATATATATATATACTACATATGTATATATATATATATATATATATATATATATATATATATATATATATATATATATATATATTAACACGGAGAGATATGTACAGTCAGATACATATGTAGGAGGTGCACAAAATACAGAACAGCCACTATGCCTACAGTTCAGACCTGAACAACTGGACACTGTATAGGACACCCATGCAAATGTCAATCATTGCCTGCAACATACACCCACAGAGGGGTCATAAGGAAAGACACCACACACATGTTTGCAGCAGTGGAAGACCTTCATTTGTGTACTATTACAGTTCTATATACTATTGCTACTGTACTTGGGATTGTCCTCACAGACATGGTGTGTGTGGGGGTCACATCTGCCTTCCACAAGTGTGCCATTGGCTACAGACAGACATCCTAAGGACAACATAGTTAAGTACCGCTGCTTGCACGCACAGCACTTGTCAACTGCAACAGAGATATTGGCCAATATGTGTGGTCATTCTGACACACTCTGTACAGTTCAGAGGTATACACAGAACCCCTTAGTGCAAAACATGTGTACCATCCCTGGCAACATGGATGTTAATAGCCATGTAGATGGGTATAACACATAACAACTGGTATACATATGCCACCATAGGTTCTGCATTCACACACGCCTGTCTGGCCTGACACGTAATACCCACTTGTACAGGGGTGCCATGGCCAAATACTACCCAGTAGATACTGACATACATATGTACAGCATCCCACTTCTCTGTCTGACATACATGACTGTTAAGGGAGGCCCAGCAGCAGTACATCTGGAAAGTATCTGCACATGACATCTCACTGGGTAAGTACACTAAGCTGATGGGCATGTAATAATGCACTGTGCAGGCTACAGGCAGACTGGCTCAATACCGGCCTATATCTCCTATGTGGGAATGCACATGTATCTGCATATATAGCAAGCTGTACAGGCACGTTACAGCACAGGTAAGATACACCCATGTGAAAGTGCATAACCACAACCAATGAGAGCAGAGCCACAGCCGCATATAGCAAGCTAGCATAACATTACTGTATATGGACTATCTGTTCAACACCATCCTCATATGTGCCACTCACACACTATACCTACATATACTGGGCCACTACACAGTGTGGTGTGATGGCTGACTGTGGTATGGAACATGTGTGTGTATGGCCCTACAAACATATAAGCCAATACGGTAACATACAGTGGAGGGGCATGTAACATCAGATAGGACAGGACCTAGGATTCTGACAACTACCACAGTCTGTACACAGGCCAAGGTACATATTAACAATACAAACACTGTCAACATTCACCATATGTATGCAGACCTCAGTACTGTACATACAACCACAGTATGTCCTGGTTATGCCATTAATTATAACCCCCACTGTACATTGCATGTGTAGTAGTCTGATATCTCACTGGCTTGTTATTAGATATGATAACACTACTTATGGTGTACAGCACATATGCACCTCTATATGCACAATATATGTGCAAAGGTTGGCAGAAGTGGGGCTGGAAGCATATACACAGGGCCAATATTGACATGATGCTGTGATAACCTCATACATTTACTGTTGTAACAGGGTTTCTTGCAACATATGTCCTATGAGGGATATGAAGTCTGTAACTGTCACAGCTTTCACCCATATACAGACTGCAATCCTCACAGTACTTTCTGCAGTCCACAGATAGACGATCCATGGGTAGCACATGATGCCATAGGCACAATACACCACCCAGTCTGCAGATGACTCTGCAGATGGGGATTCCTCATAAACATAGAACTGACATGGCAGGTATTGAGACATGTGGGACAGCCATATCAACACACACACTGCTAAACCAGCATAACTCCAAATGCAGTATAGCAGCACTTACAGCCTGTAGTCACATCAGGCATACTGCCCTCCTGTGTGTTGGCCTGTTTCTACAGTGTATGTTGTCAGAGGTAAATCCCCACCCCATCTGAGATGCTGTTTGCCAAACAACAGAGTGAGTTCCTGCTTACAGTGAATGAAAAGGACCAACACAAACATGATGTTCTTAGACATTGGAGTGTGTTTCCATGCAATTGACTATGGGAATGTTACCACAGCTGTTCCACATGCAATCAGCTAGGAGAGGGCCATCAGCTGATCATGAGCATTACCTAAAATACACATGGTGTTGCCTAAGAAAAGCAGGTATAGGTCTCCACAGCCACCAGTGAGGGATTCAGACAGAAGCACCAGCAAGTCAGGGAGGGGTGGTAGAGTAAGAACTAAGCATGTTTATGTCACACACCTACCAGCACAGGGTATCAAACCCCTGATGACTATGCAGTGCTATCACAGTACTATGCAGTTGTTGGATGTGCCACATAGGTCACCTGTTGTGGAGCCAGCAGAACATATATGTGATGGTGAGTGACATCTGCAACAGGGATATAGTAGCTATACGGTAGGTGATGTACACGTGCCTGTCCACATGAACAGGTGCCAGCGTCAACACAGCCAAACTCTCACAGGGACACACACACATTGACATACTTGGCAGGCCAGGGATACAGCTCATCATCAGTGAGATTGCCACAACACAGTACTGTGCAGGTATCACATACACCACACGGTTCATATGGAGGTTATATGGGCAAAGGGTATGGGGGGGTGTTTGACATCCGACAGCATGCTTTAGTATGCCACTGGGGGTTGTAGGGAGTGTGGACGTGATCATATACATCATACAACACACACACAAACACACAGGGTGGCAGTACTGACATGCATGGGTGCATTTCTGCATGGGTATGTGGTGGTCAACTGTGCCAGATGGCTATACACGGCTAGGTGATGGGTATACCTTGGCATCAGGCCACATGACAATGGTCTGCATTGTGGCTCAGGCCTGTGATTTCTGCATTTGCCCACATAGGTGGGTATTGTATCAACCATCCAGTCACCTGGGTGACTATTGCATGTTGTCAATGCTGTGCATCACTTGCCATGTATGTGTTCCCTAGTTCATGACATGGACAGTGTCTGGGATGTACACACTTCCCACATGCATGCACAGTGATGTGCAACTGTACCTGCGGTGTCAGGCCCATGTTGTGTACACAGATTATCATCAGATGTGCCAGTCATGGCCACCTGTGGCAGGAACTGGCAATGGACAGCAGGTTGACCCTGCACATACATTGATAACATGCTACCAGCATTCCCTGGCATCAGTGGCATCTGTCCATACAGTGCATCTTTTCAGGAATGGTATGTCCTTTGTGGGTCACATGTGATGGCACCACAGGTGTTGCAAGTGTCCAGTGGGGAACATGGGGAAGGTGCACTGTCTGCATGTATGTGCCTATTAGATGAATGGACAGGGTGCCATGCCCTCTGTAGGCCACTGCAATCTCTCCATAGTTACTAACAGTCACCAATATGCAGTGGACTACACACATATTGGCTGTTGCCTCAGCATGTGTGTGTGTGTGTGTGTGTGTGTGTGTGTGTGTGTGTGTGTGTGTGTGTGTGTGTGTGTGTGTGTGTGTGGCATGGGTTGAGAGTGTGCTCTCGGTAATACTGGGGTTGCTAACTGTGATTGCCTGGCCGTGATGTCACATGTATGGGTATGGATTTGCACCCCAGCCTCTTGGCTATTTCACATCTGTTATCCCTGAACAGTGGGCATTATGATATAGGGCCACCATAAAAGACATCTGCAAAACCCAACCCACATTGGGCCCATGTTTCACACAATCACATCCCCCTCCACAGAGGATACAAGTTACAAATACACACACACACACACCTGTCATGTCTGGGAGTTGAACCCCTACCTACCTAGTTTAATACACTACAGCACTGCGCAGTTATACTATGCGTCACAGAGATTACTGAGGTACCCTTTCCCCCAAGGTGTATTTCACATTGGATGACATCAGCAGGACTGCCAAAGTAGGCCATTGGACATGTACTGAGTGTGACTAGCCTAAAATGCATTGCTCCCCACACAGACCGTGGAACCCACACAAAACATCCACAACTGACATGTGTGGGTACAGAACCCCTAACAGAGGCCTATATCATACTACAGCAGTATCATTTACAGGACTCGTTATGGAGATTATTAAGCTATAGCTTCCCAGAGCTGTGTTTCAAGGTGGATGACATCAGCAGCCTTGCCAAAGATGAGTATTTAAATTGTAGGGAGTGTGACTAATCTAAAAAGCATTGTTCTCTACACAGACAGACAGGTACACACACAAACACACACAGTTACCATGTCTGGGAATTAAACTACTACCTAACTATTATATCACACTACAGCAGTACACAGTTATGGGATGCAACCTTTCCAGGGATGTATTTCTAGGTGGATGACATCAGCAACCTTACCAAAGTAGAGCATTGCAACTGTATGGAGTGTGACTACCCTAAAATCAGTGTTCTCTACACAGGCAGGGTCAGACTGACACACACACACACACAAACACACTTACCATGTCAGACAGCAGAACAGCCACCTACCTAATTTATCACACTACAGCAGTACACAGTTACAGGACACGCTACAGAGATTACTGGGCTACATCCTTCCCAGAGGTGTATTTCTAGGTGGATGACATCAACAGCTTTGCCAAAGTAGAGAATACAAATTGTATGGAGTGCAACTACCCTAAAAAGCATTGCTTTCTACACAGACAGGGTCAGACAGATACACACAAAAAAAATGGTCATGTCTTGGAGTAGAATAGCTACCTACCTAATTTATCATACTACAGCAGTACGCAATTACAGGACATGCTATGGAGATTACTGGGTTACATCCTTCCCAGAGGTGTATTTATAGGTGGATGACATCAGCAGCTTTGCCAAAGTAGGTTATACACATTGTATGGGGTGTGACTACCCTAAAAGGCATTGTTCTCTATACAGACAGGCACACACACAAACACACTTGCCATGTCTGGGAGTAGAACAACTACCTACCAATTTTATCACACTACAACAGTACACAGTTACAAGATGCACTACAGAGATTACTGGGTTACATCCTTCCCAGAGGTCTATGTCTAGGTGGATGACATCAGCAGCTTTGCCAAAGTAGTGCATTTAAATTGTAGGGGGTGTGACTACCCTAAAAAGCATTGCTCTCTACACAGACAGACACACACACACACACACACACACACACACACACACACACACACACACACACACACACACACACACACACAAACAATTGCCATGTCTGGAAATTGAACTCCTACCTAACTATTTTATCACACTACAGCAGTGCACAGTTATGGGACATGCCACAGAGATTACTGGGATACAACCTTTCCAGAGATGTATTTCTAGGTGGATGACATCAACAGCCTTACCAAAGTAGAGCAGAGCATTGCAATTGTAGGGAGTGTGACCACCCTAAAAAGCATTGCTCTCTATACAGACAGAGTCAGACAGACACACATGCATACACATGCACAAACACAGTTTCCAAGGCTGGGGTTAGAACTCCTACCTAACTAGTTTATCACACTACAGCAGTACCCAGTTATGGAACATGCCACAGAGATTGCTAGGATGCAACTCTCCCAAAGGTGTATTTCACAGTAGATGACCTCAGCAGGCTTGTCATAGTGGGACTATGGAGAGGGCAGTGTGTGTGCATGGGCCATAACCCATTCATCTAGGGGTTGACATGCCACATGTGGGCACAACCTGGGTCATATTCCACAGGTACGTGTATACAGCTGCTAGATGACTAATTCCTTGAACAGTCATGTTGCACAGCTGGCACATGCACCACATACTTTGTAATGCTAACAGATACCGGTGGCTAGTATCGGGAGTGTGTGACATCGGACCCTTGTGGGGTTGTAGCCCTTTGGGTGTGTGCTGGGTGGGAGAGCCCTGGATGGATCCTTGTCACAGTCACCCTCTTCCACACATCTATGTATGTCTATCTTTGGCTTATTATAGTGTGTTGTCCATACATACATGCCTGTATCCCTATCCACTGTGTATGCAAAGTATGTGTGGTGCATATGGAGGAGTATCTGCACTAACATCTGTGACTGCCAGATATGTCTGGTCCACTGGTGTTTGCAGACATGGCCTTCATGTGTTTAAGTGTGTGAGCATGCTCAGTATGACCTTTCAGTATGTTGATAACTGACATTGCCTTCATTACCATAAGTGTGTGGGCATGCCCAGTATGGCCGCCTGTATTGAATGTGTGGATTGGGTCCAGGTAGTTTGTACTGCAGTGCTGATCTTTGTGTTGTACACCTACAGGTAGCATGCTGTCTCTGCAGGGTATCCACCGATCATTTGGTATGGACTATTACTACATTTCTGCATAAGATGGGGGGTACACCTGATAATTTCTACATTTCTACGCAGGATTGTGGGGGCACACCTGACTGTTATTATATTTCTACATAGGATGAGGGAACACCTGACATTTGTATACATTTGCTAGGACTGTACTGGTATGTCAGGTACTCCATTTCAGTCTGTAGTCTCCCCTATCATGCTGGCTAGAGGCATACCAGTGTACTACAGATCTTAGCTTTTACTTACCTACATATTAGTTACTGACTTCCTAGCCTTCAGAACTGACTTCCCACTGCCTGACCTGCTGTTGTCTGTCTGTGTAGGCCTGGGGGGGGGGTTACCCATAGGTCTCATTCTGAGGCCGTAGCACAGCCTTTGTTTGTGTTTGTCTACACCTGTCCTGCTGGCTGTGACTGTTGTTGGGTATGTGACCCCCCCCCCCTCACTAGTATGTGTGAGTCACTTACCTTGTGGGTGTCCCAGTATTGAGGGTGGTGCTGCAGGGCTGCCTATGTCAGATGCACATAGTACACTCCCTACACATGGTTAGGCACAGGTAGTGAAATGTTTGGCATTCCTTTTACTGTATGTGAGAGTCAGAGAGAGGAGTTATTCCCTGGGTCCCTCCCATATCAGTCTATGTGCTATGCATTGCCTCTTTGCCAAGGCCAGGGCATACTGGGCATGCCTCCTTCTGCCTACTGGGGATAGCTCAGGTTGTTCCTCCTTCAAGTATCTTTGTGCCTGTGCAGGCCTTGGCATTGGTGGGGGGCTGTGTGGCCCTGCCCCATGTTGTTCCTTCTGCAGCTGTTTCTACAGGATAATATTGTATAGCATGGCACATACAAGGGCAATTTGGGTACATGTAGCTGGTGAGTACTGCAAGGCTCCACCGGATGTGTCCAGGCACCGGAACCATGACTTGAGCATCCCAAACATATGATCTATTATGATTCTTGTTTGTGCATGTGCCTTAATATGGAGTTCTTGTTCGGGTGATAATGCATTTCTGATGGGTATCATCAGCCACGGCTTCAGTGCATATCCAGCATCCCCTACGTGGTGACCATGTGGGATGTCCCTAGTGGAAAATCTCTGGTACAGCTGCGTCAGATGCCAGATGTGGGAATCATGATAGCTTCCAGGGCAGCCAGCACACACATTCATTATTATGTCCTGGGCATCACACATGACCTGGCAGTTGATGGATGGGAAGCCCTTGCAGTTGATGTAGACCCTACCCTGCTCACTGGGTGGTGCTTTGATGCATATGTGCTGGCAGTCTATTGCACCCACTACCTCAGGGTAATCCACTATTTGGTAGAATAGATGCATATTGTTGGCCAATGCCTCACGGGTGTTGGGGAAATATACATGCTCACTGACATGTGCTGACATGGCATCCAGGAACTGCTGGAGTACCCTGAATACTGATGCCTGTGAAATCCTCATCATATCCCCAGTTGGCCTTTTGAAGGTACCTGTAGCTAGTATTCTTAGGCCTATACATACCTTGGTATCCACTGGGATGGGTTCCCCTCTGTTAGTTCTGTGTGTCAGGCATGGCTGGCAAAGCTATGTGTCATTTAGGTTGTGTTAGGGGGTGGAGGTTGCTTGCGTTTCTGCTTTGGAGGTCTCTGTTGCTTGAGTAGATTATTATTGAGAGCCTCCACAAATGTTTTTGTGTTTCTATGTGTGGATTTCAGTGGTGTATGTTTAGTGGGACTATGTGATGGGTGTGGTGTGGTGCAAGTGTTTTCCTTCTCCTCTTGACTGTCAAGTTCAGCCTTGGTTACAGAGAGAACTTTACCTCTAGTTTGGCTAGATAAGTGCAACCCTCACAGGTTGTGGTGTTGGGTGGTAGGAGGAGAGGGTTGTCTGTGTACATGAGGCAATTGCTACATTGCCCCAAGTTGCCCAGATTCAACAGATAGACAGGAGAGAACACTGGGAACTGACCCTTGGACATGCCTGAATAAAAAAACTACTTTCCTCTAGACAAGTGAGTATAAGAGCTCTTTTTCTCAAAGCAAGTGAGGAAAGTAAGTACAAAAACTGTTTTCTTCTAGGTAAAGAGGAAGGTTGAGTGCTGTAGTAATTTGTAGTTTATTTAGTGCTAACAACAAGTTCTGAACAAGTGCTGAGTATGAATAAGCAAATACAAGTGCTAAAACTAAGATTCTGTATCTGGATCTTGTGGTAGATAGGCTACCTAGTGCTTACCACTCCCACTGATAAGCTAGAATGTTTCCCACCAACACAGAAAGGCTTGGGGACACAGAAGCTTACAAACGGTCCTGGATACAGCACATCTGTATCTGGACCAGACTAGTTACATGAAAGGTGGGAAACAAGTGCAAACATGGGCTTTTAAATCAGAAGGTTGAAAGAGATGGACAAACTGCCCAAATGTCCAATAAAATACAATTTCTGGGCCAGAATACACTCTTGTGGTAGATTGTGGAGACTACCTAGTGCTTACCACCCCCACTGATAAGCTAGAAGGCTTCCCTCCAGCACAGAAAGACTTGTGGGGCTCAGAAGCTTACAAACAGTCCTGGATACAGCAAATTTGTATCTGGACTAGACTAGTTACAGGAAAGGTGGGAAACAAGTGCAAATGCAAGCTTTTAAACCCAAAAGTTGAAAGAGATGGAATAACTTCCCAAATGGCCAATAAACTACAATTTCTGGGCCAGAAACCACTCTTGTGGTAGATAGGCTTCCTAGTGCTTACCACTTCCACTGATAGGCTAGAAGGCTTCCCTCCAACACAGAAAAGCTTTTGGGGCTTTGGGGGCTCAGAAGCTTACAGACAGCCCTGGTTACAGCAAATCTGTATCTGGACTAGACTAGTTACAGGAAAGGCAGGAAACAAGCTTAGATTTGTTTTTTTTTTTTTTTTTTTTGGAAATTGGAAAGAGAGAAAGGAGAAACAGATGATAATTCAAAATTAAGGACCTAAGTGGCTTGCCCTTCACAAATGTTCTCTCTGTATTAGGTAGAATGAAATAGTGGCACTTGACTGGAATAGAGCTGAACAGATGGGACTGGTAGGAGTATCTGAAGTCAAAATATGATCTCACTGTACTCGGTTGAGTGAGCAAATGAGATAGACCCAGGAGGAGTGCTAAAACACAAGTTTACAGAAGGAGCAGGCAATTCCAAAGCCATCAAGATTAATAACAGAACAAGAATAGGGAGGGAGGGTGGGAAACTGTCTGGAGATAGAGAGATAGAGACCACAGTATTCTATGAAACCATTACATAGAAAAATAAATAACTACAGAGAGACACAGACCACAATATTCAATGAAACAATTAAATAGACAGAAAATTAAAATGCAGTACAATCTTTAACACTGCAAGTGTGTACTTAACTCAGCTAGTAATGCAGTTGGTTTTAGATATGTAGCAGAAGCCAAACAACTCAGATATTGAGCAGTAATAAATTCAAAGATATGTGACTAACACTTATAAATACAGAGAAATCCTCTAGGCTAAGGGTTTAACACTGAATATCAATGAAGTGAAACACAATAGTCCCCACTTACTGCAGAGAGAGAGAGAGAGAGACAGACCACAGTATTCTATGAAACAATTAAACAGAAAAATAAATAACTTCAAGAAAGACACAGACCACAATATTCAATTAAACAATTAAATAGACAGAAAAATAAAATGCAGTACAATCTTTAACACTGCAAGTTTGTACTTAACTCAGCTAGTAATGCAGTTGATTGTAAGTATGTAGCAGAAGCCAAATAACTCAGACATTGAGCAGTATTATTAAATATATTTAAACCTTTCATTGTGTGGAGATATCTTCCACAAGTATGTCATTTGGACCAGCAGCCTTTCCATTCTTCATCCTGTTTATAGCTGTCCTTACTTCCTCCTTGCTAATCCATTGCATTGATTCCTGATTCACTATCCCCACATCATCCAACCATCTCTCTTTCATTTTCTTCATTCATCAGCCCCTAAAAGTAATCTTTCCATCTGCTAAACATACTCTCTTCTCTTGTGAGTATGCTTCCCTCATTATATTTTATCACCCTAACCTGCTACACATCTTTCCCAGCCCAGACCCTCTGTCTAGCCAATTGGTACAGGTCTTTTTCTCACTCCTTAGTGTCCAACCTTTCATACAACTGTTCATATGCCTTATCCTTAGCTTTTGCCACATCTCTCTTCATCATATGCCTCATCTCCTTATACTCCTATCTACTTTCTTCATCTCTTTGACAATCACATTGTTTTTCACCAGCATCTTTCTCTGTATACTCTCCTGTACTTCCTCATTCAACCATCAGATCTCCTTGTCCTCCTTCCTCTGTCCAGATGTCACGCCAAGCACCTTTCTAGCCATCTCCCTTACCAACTCTGCTGTAGTTACACAGCTATTCCATAATTCTTCACTGCCACTCAATGCCTGTCATAGCTCTTCCCTGAACCTCACTTTACAGTTATCCTTTTTCAACTTCCACCATTTGATCCTTGGCACTGCCTTCACTCTCCTCCTCTTCCTCTTGTTGATCACCAACATCATCCTACAGACCACTATCCTATGCTGCCTAACTACACTTTCCCCTGTCATCACTTTGCAGTCTACAGTCTCCTTCAAGCTGGCCCTTCTGCATAGGATATAATCCACCAGTGTGCATCTTCCTCCATTCTTGTACATCACCCTATGCTTCTCCCTCTTCTTAAAATACATAATCACTGCAGCCATGTCCATCCTTTTTGCAAAATCCGCTACCTTCTGACCTTCTGCATTACTATCCTTAACACCATACCTACCAATCACCTCTTCATCCCCTGTTTCCATCACCAACATGCCCATTGAAATCTGTTCCTTCTTTATTTTAATTTAGATTTTTACTGTATTATCATATATAATAATTACTAGTTCATTATTTAATTGGTTAGCATATAGTCTTTAAACAATGCCAGGGTAGATGCGTTATGTCCACAGACAGGTTGTTAATACAAAAGGAAACTATTATTATTTAAAGGTAAACAAAGGGCACTTTGACATCACTTGTTTTCTGGATTTCTTTCATGTCACTTACATAGTTCCATTCAGGTTCTAACACAAATCCTGTAGGCATGTGATTCTTATATTCTAATATGTATAAAGATCTTTAAGAAGTTACCTTAATACTACAGAGAAGTGTTTACAGTAATAGTAACCCGTTTTACATGTAAATATAACTACTCCCCCCAGTAAATGAATCAGTGAGGTAGCACAACATGCATTTACAGCACCTTACATTAAGCACATTGAATGGTGTATGCAGCAAAGAAAAATATATACCCTTTGAGTCTCAGTAACATACCCTACATTGTATTTTAAACACTGAAAATGCTAAGATCAAAAACAGTGTATATGTATAAATGTTTTTTACACATAATTGATATTGTCTAATTTCTTAGATGAGACATGAACCCCTTGCCACCTCCATGCACACTGGGGTTTTAATTATTCATCTGCTTGGTCTTTCTGCATGAGAAAGCACCTGTATATACAGTTTCTATGATACATGAATGACAGGATACCCTACAGAAAATTTACAAAGCAACCTGGAGTGTACCTATGTAAAGCTGACTATACTCATCTTAACCATAAAATATAATTTCAAAAAAGCTGAAAATGAAATAATCATGCATAAATAACTGGAGTCCTCAGCATATTGAACTAAACCACGGGACATATTAGACCAGTCATCTGTATGTGATTAATCCATAAACCCAATGATCTAACAAAATGATTTTATTAGTTTGGGGATAGGCACTTATTTGCTTAGCAAGGGTTTGAGTATTTTCTAGTTTATTTAAACTCAGTTAAACCTGATAATGGTAAGTTGACAATTCTTATCACAGCTGCATAGTAGGTAAATGAATCCTAGGTTTCATTGTCCTCTGAATGAGTATAAATATTTTTGCCAGCAAGAAAAATCACTGCATAGTACCATTCATGTTTCTGAGTTTTGCTGCTTGGCTGGCATATGACTTTTGAGAATCATGAGTTAGACCTGCAGGTTGTACCAAGTGCATGTATTGCACTGAGAAGCCACATCTCTGCTTAACATCCAGTTTTTACTTTGGCAACAATTCGTCTATTATTGCCTCCAGTTGACATTGAGTGGTACATTTGTCATACAGGAATTTTATATATATATATATATATATATATATATATATATATATATATATATATATATATAGGGGTTCCATTTGGTTGGTCGAAGTTTCAGTACTTTGAAACTCAGTTGTGCGAGACCACTTTTTCAAAGTACTGAAACTTCGACAACCAAGTATGGAGATCACAATACAGTGTGGAATGGGAATATTCCCTTTCCCTCATTGTAATGTGATCTCGGAGTTTGTATATTTAAGTAGGGGGGTGGGGGCACAGTGCCCCCACATGGGGGTGCAGGGAGGCTTACCCCCTGCAAAAGATGTTTTTTTTTAAGTTTTTTTATTTTTAGTCAACTGATCTGGCGACTAGACTTCAGCGAAAGTGCACTTTCATTGAAATGCACTTTTGCTGAAGTGGGCATCTACTTTTGTTTTTCGAAGTAGTCAAATTTCGATGAAGAAAAGTAGATCCGTAGATATATATATATATATATATATATATATATATATATATATATATATATATATATAGACACACACACACACACACACACACCATCTAATGCTTAATCAAATATTTTCTTCAGCATTTTATCAGTGTTGGAAATGATGGCATAAATGTCTTTTTATTCATCTCTTATATTGTCTAATTTCTTGGATGAGATAGGAACCAATGGTCAACAGTGTGTGCACTACTTCCAACTGAGATACTGCATGCATTCAAGATACCAATGGTTTAGATTATCACATTTCAAAGGACCAGTGATACTTGTGCTTTTTCATGCCTGTTTTGAAGTCACAAAATCACACTGTATAATGTCCTCAACCCCAGTGATGTATACTTGATTGTTAAGGTGGTTGTGGTGGTGGTTATACCTATGGGCTGGCCTTGTGATGTCATTGATGCAAATACATCAATAATACAAAATCAATAAGAAATAATTGCTCTTTATTCCTACAACTTATCAGACTGGTCTAAATCTCTGTAAGTCATGTATAAATATTATTAGGATACAGATATGTATGTTTTATTTTTATTCATATATTTATTTTTCATGTGTAGCAATTTTAAACTTCTACTGGACTGTATGGGTTTGGCCTCTTCCCCAAACACTTATTAAATGGGACATTGCAACTGTCATAAATTATTGTAAAATAGTTGAAAATGATCTGCCATACATTGTAGAGTGATGCTTATTTAATACAAAGATAATTCTGCATGACAATGTATTATCTTCCTTCAGTATGCAAAAATAAAAAATAACATATGATTCACTTTTTGAAGAAGAAATGATTTTACTTCATACCCAGAGAATAGCCCTTTTTGAATTTCTTTTTATTCTTTCAATGTGTTATTTGTTTACTCTTTATGAAACAAGCAATATATCTGTATCATAACAGTATGAGTGAGCTCTTTGCATGTAATTAGATTCATTTGTAAAAACAATTCACTACTGAAATGTCACAGAACTTTTTCATAGCATCCAAATAGTATTTCATAGGGCAAAGCTATATAACAATGGAAGCAAATAGCAGCCTTGTCATTGTCAAATATATTGTTATCATTTAATCTCTGAGTGAACATCCTTCTGTACAATGAACCTTTTGGGGTAGCTACCTCAGACATGTGGCCCGCTTAGTCAGGCATAACAATGAGATCTCAGCAGTAGAACACAGATGTGAAAGGGCTTTTGACTTAGAATTCCAGTTCAGGCTAGCACTGGTGAGTCAGTCTACATCATTTAATCATACATGGTATATGTCACATATCTTGTTTACCATTTCATTTCTGGATTCAACTCCTTTGATATCAGGTCGCTTATACACATTGATGTCATATATTATTCTTGCTTTAATTGCCTAAAACTTTAGTTAATATGGAAATATTTTATTCTCTGTAATGATTCTTGATTTTTTTTCCCTGGTAACACTCACACCTCTTCACTCTCCAGATTCTCAAAGAATGTGCAGATTTTAGCCTTATATGTTTGGTCTGTTCCTCATAAAATTTATGATTTTCTGACAAATCACTGAGCATGGAAGTCTCCAAATAATGACATACATTTGAGTTTCCAACTTCATATCCTTCATAAAAATGCATGCTAACACAAATCATGTTATTCTATCAACTTTCATAGGTATAAGAGCAATATTTAAAATCTGTCCTGACTGTTGGATCATTGTTACCATATTATTTCAAGCTTTGTCAACTTTGTTGAGAGCTATGATAAAGATCATGGTATAAAAACTGTCAATATGTGACATGCTTAAGGCATTACATGTTAGCATGTAAATAAAGAGACACCTGGGCAGTCAATAAACTCTGTGTAGGCTTAGCACAAAGCCAGCATGGAGTTTACATGTTAGCACAAGGAGCAGCAGCAATAATTGTATACGCATGCCACACATCTCGTTTACAAGAATACAAGCATGGTTTCCTGGCCAGCAACAATGTTACTGATCAGGAAACCATGTAAAGCAACACAGACACCTGCAGACATGCAAACCTGTTTACCTACAGGCAAACTAGGTCTGCAGGATTGTGTGGAAAGACACAATGACTACGGGGTTAAATTTAAAGTAATGTATACAGTTCTAACACATTATACGAAAGTGTAGTTAGTACAGAGTAGTATGCAAACTTGTTTTAGGCATACTGAATAAAGGATTGCTAGTGATCAGCAAGGGTACATAGACTGCATTAGAATTAACCCACTCCATCATTATTCTCAATCAGCTATGTATTTACTGTGTGCATCACAGGAACATGTAGCATACATGCATCTGGTAGAAGACCTTGAATGGGGTTCTGCAGTGTCAACTCCTCATGCTTATGCATCAAACAGAATATGTAGGTATGGCCAATAAGTGTGGGAACTCACTGTGGCAAAAGTGATACACTTGAGTAACTCATCCTTGGAAGATGTGTTGGGAGGTACATGCAAAAGGGTGCATTGTAGTTTATTGGTGTAACGAGGGCTGCAAACAATGGACCTATAATGCCCTTTGATGTGGATGTCTTGCACAAACTCAGGAGTTGTGCTACGTACAAGGGATAAGTCACCACTGCGGGCACATACTCGTGGACATTCCACATACCATCTACTTGAATACACAGATCACATACCACTTGGTCTGCTTATAGGAGTGTGCTGTCTATATTATAATTAGCTTGTGTATTTGCTTTCATTAAAGAACTAATCCTCTATTATGTTTGTTCAACTACTGTGTCTCCATGGCTGTGGTAACAATCCTTTGTATGTGTTAATACTGTCTTCATTATACCAATACAAAATTTGGATTCAATGATTGTCCACAATTGGCAGTCCCCCACAAAGCTGGTTAGACAAAGGATGCCTAAGTTAGTCCTGAGATCTGATACTTAAGTATTGAACAGGAAAGGGCCTAGTACAGAACCCTGAGGTATGAACCTGACCACTGGCCTGTAGATAGAGATGACTTCACACACTCGGACATTATCTGTCATGTATGTGATCCAGTTGTCTACCCACTTGCTGACGCAGGTGTTTATAGCCACTTGTGACAGTTTCTCTGTAATACCTGACTGTGGATTTGTGTCAAATGCCTTGGCCAGATCACGTTATGCAGGATGATAGTGTTTTCATTGTGCATGCCCTTGGTGACTTTCTTGAAGAAATCAAACAGATGCAACAGACATGATGTAGCCTTAACAAATCAAAATGTGTGTTGGGAGGGTGGCCTAATGGTTAAGGTGTTTTCTTTACAAACACAAGGTGCAGGGTTTGAGTCTCACAAGGGATAATTGGCTAGGCTTAAAATGACTTGCAAGGGCAGTTCGCTTAGTACTAATCTATGAACCTATTTGGTACACAATCAGCAGATTACCTGTGTCCCTTTTGAGAAGGTCCATGATGACTCATTGGTCTACCTGTGAGATGAGGAGAGTCAGGAGTGTGGGTTTTTAACTCCATGCATCAGGTGATGGTCCCACTTCCAGTCAGAAGGATACATATTGCTGTATACACTTCAAAGGGAACAAAGGCTGTCTGGAGGCTGTGTTGAAGTAAGGATCAAACTGTATCTTCTAGGTCATGCTTTAAGTCACTCTATAGGGAACCTGTGATGTTGTCAGAGCACATTGAATCTTTATTAGCCATAGAGACAGCACATATGTAATGCCCTCCTGAGAATAAAAACTGAGTAATGTTGTCTGTATTCTTTGGCCGATGGCCAGTGGTGACGGTGGGCAGGGGCTGATGTCTGAAACAAACTGTTAGCTAGCAGATTCTCTATTTTCTCTGGCTGAGTATGTCTGGTGGCATCCGCAAACAGCTGTGTGCTTAGTTGTGTATTCCCCTTAACATTTCACATTTATTGTAATACATGATTTGTGAAAAGGAGTTCAAATACAGCCTTGGTCATTCATCACATTCCACATACTGGTACTATTCACACAGTTATACAACTGCACAGATGTCAAGTAATTACATCAATTGCACAAATATGTGTTTCATGGTAAAGCTGTGTTTGAGTGGCCTGATACCATATAAGGACACATTACAGATCAGTTGTTTATGCCTCATGCAGAACATTTCCAGACACAAATGCTAATAGTCACACAATGGTGCTGCTGATCACCTCAATAATCCTTGGGAAAAGCAACGCAACTGCACATACAGTGAATTCCCCAAGGTTGCAATTGAATCGTGTCATGTGATAAACTTTTGTATATATCATAGCATAACAACATGTGTTTGAAACAAGACTTATGTGACCATGTAATCAATATGAATTTATGTTTATGTCAATCACAGAACAGCTGTTATAGAAGGAGTATGTAATGAAATGGTAGCAGTGGCTATAAATACATTACCTCACATCACAGATTGTACCCTCTTGTAGGCATACTGTACATCCACACCTCAATATAACACATGTCAGTGACAGCAACATTGACATAATTGTTCATAGCATCATAGGACAATATTAGGCTAACAGGCAACATTGCATAAAATCCCAGCCATTAGTATATCATTTAAAACAAACTCCCTATATCTATATTAAGGAAGATAGTAAGATTATTGTGCATATATGTGCATTTGTTGTATTGTATTGCATAATGTCACTGTCCATATGGGACATGTGTGCCTCACCATGACAGAATTAGCAATGGAAGGATGTCATGTGGACAGAGAAAAAAAGAGGATGGTGGATGCATGCATCTAAGTGAAATATTCTCCTAAGTGGTAGTGAAATGAAGAGTGATTCCAATGACCATAGTGCACCACCAACTACACACACACTCACACACATACACACACGCACACACACACACACACACACACACACACACACACACACACACACACACACACACACACACACACACATACACACACACACACACACACACACACACACACACACACACACACACACACACACACACACACAGACAACAGTGGACTGTGTAGGTATACAAGATGAATGATATGCAATGTAACAGTAGCATCACCACATATGTCTGACTTTAACAATGTCATGTCTATGCTGAAAAGAACATGCAGAATTGTCTCAAAAGTAATATTTGTGTGTATATACACACACAGGTTGTCTACTGTCAGATTAGAACTCCTATATAAGTTGGTAAAGTAGCTTGAAATCACAGTAGCTAATGTTACTGACACAGCACAATATTGTCTTGAACATCGTCAGAGTGCATGGTATACCAGGATGACATCAGGGTATGTTACAAGAAGATGTTTGGAAGAGGGTCTGACATAGCTGTGGACTCACATGTCATTCTAAAATTGACACCATACTGATTATTAAATACACAAAGTATTTGACTGAAGTGAAAGTAGAAGCCATACGTATGTATTTACAAAGCACAGTGTTTAATGCAAATGTCACAGCACAAGCCTGTCTTTTATAGTGTCAGGCAACACTTTATAGCTGATGACATCAGCAGTGTCTGTTGAGAAGAAAATGGTGGTAGGAGTGTCTCACATGCTAGTCTAAAATAGTCTCTTGAATGTGAAGCAAGTGAGCACAGATATACACATATATCAACTGACCACAGCAAAAGTAGAACGTCTACCTCAGTATTTACAGAACACAGTACTTAACACAAGCACCACAGCACAATTCTGACTTTTATAGTGTCCAACAACACTTTATAGCTGATGGCATCAGCCGTGTCAGTTGAGAAGAAGATGGTAGTAGGAGTGTCTCAAATGCTGCTTAAAATTGTTTCTTGAATGTAAATCCAGGTGAACAGAGACAAACACAACAGTTGATTGCTGTAAGGTTAGAACTGCTATGTAACTAAGTGCACCACCTAGAGAACAACACACAGCACAAGTATAACTTTTACACTGCTGCTGGACAATTTATAGTGGATAACATCATCACTGAATGTTTGAGAGAAGATGTTGAGAAGCCTGCATGAAATAGATGTGTAGGCATGTACGACTGCCAGAATGTTTGCCTTTCTATGCTCTTCTCACTACACACACACATACTGCTAAGGTATGATTGCATTTTCATCTGCACGCACTTCTTATACCTCACTCTTGGCATAGGCATTTTTGTCATGCATTGACTTTCACAGATAGACAGTCTTATAAACTGTCATTACAAGTATTATTAAAACTGGTTAACTTGCAGTCTTCTATCTGATTCTATGGCAATGTAAAGTACTATATTATCAATGACACAAGGGTGCTATGTTTCTAAGATGGCCCATAGACTCCAGTAGAGGAGTGCTGACCACAGTGAGAGGTGCCTAGCAATCATATACAAAATAAAATAGAAGTTTATGTTGTAAATGTGGGTACATTTTGTGAAAATTGTGTGGAAAGCATTCATAACAGATTTAAAAAGCTTTCCCTTATAATGCCAATGCACCTAATATGAACTTGTCTATATTCTCTTTCTTTTTTAGTTTTTCCTTTATGGTCTTATCTTCAGTACATCTTCAAGAGTATCTCTACTAAACATACTGTATGAACAACAATCAAATGTTACTACCTGCTATACGTTTAATTGTATGTCTAAACCACTATGCTTATGTAAATGTTTTATGCAATCATATGTTATTGTCTGCTATATTTTTATAATTGAATGTGCAAATATCTTATGTATAGTATGTTAGTAATTGTTCTGGAGCTTTTTTCCCCGGGCCTCCACTGAAAATGGACAGCTCTCTACATTCGGACCTTCCCGGTAAACAAATGTAAAATAAATAAAATAAATTAATTAATTATGTGCTATTTCTTGGATTCTACAAACTGTCATTTTCCTGTCGTTTTTGACTGTGGGGGGAGCCAGGTACTATTTGTGTGTTTCCACAACAAAAGTTGGGATTCAAGAGTTTTGCTCTAGCAATTGTGTAGTCATCCTGGTATTTCCATGGTAAACAATACAGTACTCTTTTGGTATTCTTGTTTTGGACTACACATTGTTTTTTGTGTGAGTGTGATATGTTACAAACACAACAACCTTATATCACACACCTTATACTTAGTTACATTACTAAGTAACAGTGTGCAAGGATCTGTCATTCGTGTTATTAGACATTTATTGTTATATCCCATATTCAGAACTTACTTTGATATTCCAGCAGTTATAAATGTTTTACTTTGGGGTTGAGTCTGTGTGATGCTAGCAGTACATAACCATTACATGAGTAAGTGATGGTTATGAGTGTTGCCTGCCATAATTGTTATTGTATGTATGCCCATACAATGCAGGTTTTACCCCTTAGGTGGTGACCATGTGTGCTATTCATTGTCTCTTGGCCAGGGTGAGGGCATACTGTGTACACCTACATCTACCTACAGCCACAGTGGCTGGTGGTTCCCCCTTTGACTCTTCACTAGCATATGGCTGTGGTGACCTTGCTAGAGTAGAAATCCTGCATAGGTGCAGCTCTGTCCTCGGGTGTACAGGGAAACTGTATGTAATCACTGGCACGTTGTAGCATAGCATTCAGTAACTGATGTAGGATCCTGGATGCTGATGCCTGTGACACTCCAGCATATCCCCTGTTGGTCTCTGAAAGGTTTCTGTGGCTAATATTCTTAGTGCAACACATACCTTAGTCATGACAAGTATTGGTTTCCCTTGGCTTGACCTTGCTGTCAGTTGGGGATGGCAGAGGTTGAAGAGTTCCTCTAGTGTGTCTCTATCTACCCTATAGCACTCTACAATTTCTACATCATGTAGACCATGGTAAGTTAAAAGGGATCTTTGGCTGAGGTCTATTAGCAGCTGCAGCATAGACTTGTGCCTGTGACACATACACATGGGAAAGAGCAACTGCAGCCCTTAACATTGTTTCCATGTAAAGTAGTTTCTCTGGCTGTATTCCAATACATTTTGGAATTCACAG
>NC_056733.1:1671138782-1671218782 GCF_019279795.1 Protopterus annectens | reverse complement strand
AAGTTTTAAACTATTTTTAAAGTGTTATCATGTTTAATATGTTTTTATTGATGTTTTTAAGTATGCGATACTTTGCATAATCCACGAGATGTTATTTTGGATAATGGACTGAACATGATTGGATGGGATAATTTGAATTCCTACTTAAACCTAATCCAAATGTTAAAATGTTGTCTGATGAAGCGGGATTGATACCCGCGAAAGCGCTTACCATTTGTGTGTGTTATTGCTCAATAAATATATTATATATTATATACCACGCATCTAATGCATAATTGTTAGTATATTATGCTAATATTCTATCACTCAGTGAGCATGTGTATTCATATGACATGTTTATTCAATTATTATACTCTACATTTTATTTTTTAATTATATATATTTTTATAGAGCAATTTTGTATGGTTGTGCAATATGCAGTTACTGTTTTACTGTTCATATATTTTTCTAACATCAAGAAAGTTCGCATCATGAAGTGAACTATAACTTTTTTCCATGGTTTAGGTTATATTGTGTACGCAGATTTATGCATTAATATATCTGTTATGTTGTCCGGTCATGTTCTGTATGCTTAGTAAGACACGTAAGCTACTGTTGTATGTGTTAGTTGGTCATATTGTGTCGATAGATCTATGTGTATGGTAGATTTATTTTACTGTCCGGATGAGATTTACACGCTTAATAAGGTTTTAAGTTATTGCTCATGCGCGTTGTTTCATTTTCTGTTATAGGGTATGATCGCTATGTGAGGAACTGTATGTTTATGCTACACCCCAGAAGCAATTTAGATTTGATGTCTTTGCGTACCTATACAATGTTTGTTCCATCTTGAATATGTGCTGTATTCTTACGATGTTGAAATTTTACATTTACACAGGTAGGTAGCTAAATAAGCAAGACCAGCGAGATTTATTTAAGCTAAGAAACACACATTAATGATACATTAATGATAGAACATGCTTAGTATAAAAGTATGATTGTCGTTGTTTTATTTTCAGAGTTGTTTCAAGAGATTTTTAGAGTTTTAAACTATTTTTAAAGTGTTATCATGTTTAATATGTTTTTATTGATGTTTTTAAGTATGCGATACTTCGCATAATCCACGAGATGTTATTTTGGATAATGGACTGAACATGATTGGTTGGGATAATTTGAATTCCTACTTAAACCTAATCCAAATGTTAAAATATTGTCTGATGAAGCGGGATTGATACCCGCGAAAGCGCTTACCATTTTGTGTGTGTTATTGCTCAATAAAATTTGCTTTGTTTTTTGCTATCCCAAATGTTTGCTTTACACTGGGTTTAGCAACGTTTGCAGAGGAAGTGAATTTATCGCTAAAGCTTTATGATTTGGACTTACAAGTGAATATTTCGCTATACGTTGGATGTTATATGGTTATGAAGTACGAACTACGAACCAGCATCAACCTATAGTGTATATCTATGCATTTTTTGCTGTTTTGAAGCTTGGTCTCATGACATTGGATTGTTCTAGCTATTCTGTGCTTATATTTTGAGCTTTTTTGAAGCTTTAATCGCATTTTGATGTCCATATATATATATATATATATATATATATATATATATATATATATATATATGGTTTCCCTTCACAAGATCGAGTTACTGAAAGCTCAAAATTCATAAGCTCGAGCCTAGAATCTCAAGTTTTCAGTAACTCGAAATTGTGAAGGGAAGAGAAGCAAACAAAAAAAACAAGTTTACTTACATGTATGCAGTGGGCCGAGTCCCCCTGCACTCTCCCTGTTTAAATATATCAGCTCCGTGACTGCACTATAGCAGAGGAATGGAAATTCTCCCATTGTGCACTTCTGCATACAGCGCAGAGTGGGAGATTTCCCATCCCCTTTGTAGTGCGATCTCAGAGTTGGTATAGTTAAGTAGGGGGTGTGGGGGGCACAGGGGGGCAAAAATATTGTAAAGACATTTTGGGAATGTCTTTTTGGTACGCTTTAGAATTTCTAGTTGCTGCAAACTCAAGATTCGAGATTCTGGGCTCTTGCTTCTGAATTTCGAGCTTTCAGCAATTTGAGATTCTAAAGGGGAAATATATATATATATATATATATATATATATATATATATATATATATATATATAAATATATGTATATATATATATATATATATATATATATATATATATATATATATATATATATATATATCGTTCTCGCAAGGTGAGGGTATGGTTCTCACACTGGCTGGGCTTAGAATAGCCCACAAGGACCGTTAGCTTAGTTCTAATCTATGAACATATATACACACACATATATACGCATCTACTTCTCTTACTGAATTAATAGTTCACTGAGTAGTAATTTGCCGAGACCGATATTTCAAAAATTCAAATTTCCAAAACTATACTTTACCAGAAGCTGAATCTCTGAAAATGAAAGAACTGTATTGTGTTGTCGTTGTGCCTTTATATATATTCAACCTTTGACAGTGCACCAATTCCGAGGCATGATGGATGTAATGGTAGTCAGCAATCTTCAACATATGGTATATTATTATCACACCGATCATAGTTTTCAAATGGACATCACACTACAGCAATGATAGGGACATCTACTCTTGCTGTCACTGTACTGAGATCTTGGAGTTTATATATGTATATCAATTGCAGGGAGTGTGTGGATGCAGGGTTCTGTTTTTTTTTCTTTTTTTTTTTTTTTTTTGTAAATAGATGTTCCCCAGGATTCACTAATCGTCCGTGTAGGAATAAGTTATTCCTGCATGGAAACGACCGTTTAAGGGCAGCATGGCAGAGCGCCATACATAGTAATGAAGGCACGCTGCCTCTGCTCCTAAATATACACGTGGCATGGATGAGTGCAGGGGGTGTGTCTGAGAGCAGAGGTCTCACAAAACACATACTCCTGCACTCAGGAAGTGCCTCTTGGGAATTACAATGAGCGAGAACTCTCATAGGAGGCTGCATACCACCCAGCTGTACAAATCATCGCAGAATGTCCAGAATGTCACCCATACAGTACCCCATTTGTCCTGGCAAATCACTGGGATGATCTCAAGATTGAAGTCAGTAAATAATGGCATACATTTCAGTTTCAGACTTCAAACAAACCTGTACACTAGCAACTTTCCCAAATTTATAAGAGCAATAATTAAAATATGTCCGTAGATGGATCTCATGTTGTCAAGCTTTGTCCAGATAATTTGCATGAAGAGGTTGAGAGGTATGGGGGGTTGCTAGGATGTCTGCCAAATGTGTAGATGCACACAGGAATTCACAGCAATAAGTGAAACCTGTCCCTTCCTAGAGTAAATAGCAGTAGATATTTTTCTTTTTTATCAAACAGATTAAATTTAACCGTAGGTGCGCGGGTTTGCCCATTGCTTAGCTATGCACACTGTAGCTTAAATAGCACAAGAAGATAAATAGCAAGATACATTCAATTGAAACAGTACTGCAATAGTGTAGTGATTAGAGCATTCGCTTTGCAAGCAGTCATTTCAAATTTGATTCTCACTATAGTACATTCCATTTTCCATGTGAAATCAATTTATGAACATTTTTTCTGCTGTATAACCTACTAAATAACATACATTTGTGAACTGGATTACTGCTTTAAGTGCAGATGTGAGGTGTCATTGTAATAATGTGGGAAAATCCGCAGATAAACACAAGTGCACCATACAGTATATATACACATGTATCAGGGATAATAAATGAAGGTATAATGTGTAATGAATGATAAATCCATAGAGTGTCCAAATCTACCACTTTCCCAAGACCCATGTTTCATTTCTTTCTAAATTAGTGCAGGGGTAAGCTGAAGTAAGCACTATTAAGCAGTAGTAAGCAGGCTTAAGCCTGTTTGCACTGTGGTAAGCAATGCGCACACAGGTTAAGCAATTTTGAAGCTAACTCTCTGTAAGCATATTTAACCAGAAGTTAGCATTGCTTACCACCATGCAAAGCCGTGCAAACCCATTTAAAAGTGCTTTAATCACTCTATATCCAACAGCCCCTGTTCTGCCCAGCAACAAAATAAACAGGCCTTGCACTCAGGATCCTGTACATTATAGTCACAGCAGTTAACTAGTAAGCCATCACAGCTGTACATAAAATGGAGGTATATCCAAACAGATCCTCACTATAGCAAATTAAAATTTACATGTGAAAGGAATCTATAAACAGTTTTATGTTGTATAACATACTACATAGCATATATATGTGAACGGGAGTACTGCTTTAAGTCCAGATGTGAGGTGTCATTGTAATAAAGTGGTGAAATCCCTCAATAAACACAAGGACCCCATAGAGGGTACGTACACATGAATCACAGATACTAAACAAATATATAACATGTAATGAATGATAAATCAATGCCAAACAGCAAATAGTGTTCAAATTTAAAAATAAGCAATGCTAAGCATTAGTAGGTGTAAGCAATGTGTAGCCCAGCTAAATCAGTTTGCCCATTGGTATACCCCTTTAAGCAATGCCAACCTTAGGTAAGCAGATTTGCCCATACCTTAGCATTTTCAAAACTGTCCAATCATGGCAAAGTGTGGAAAATTGGTCCTATTTAAACCCCACCAGCGGAAATACATCTCATAACTGATTGTAGCTTCCTCCTGTAGGCACTATGGCCGGTGTCAGAGAAGAATTGTGCTTCCAAGCACAGCACTGGGGCATCCAGGAGTCCAAAGTCAAGGCAGGACTCCTTGTAAAAGACCATGATCAGAGACTGCTGCAGGGCCAGTACCAGGGTTCCCAATATAAAGCGGAAGCCTAGGACCGTCTTGCCTGTGACCTCACCAGTGCCACTATCATCCCTCAAACTAGTGAGCAGGTCAAGCATCACTATGCTGACCTGAAATGGAGGAAGAGGGAGCTCTTGGATCAGTGTATCCAAGAAGCTAGGCAGTTGGGTGATGTTCCAGCCCTGTGTAAGTACTAATCCTACTGCCTGTTTAATAATTGCCAGCTCATGTATATTATAGATAGGTATGGCTAAAGATTCCTCTTTTGTCTTTGACAGTAGCAGCAGAGAAGGCTGTGAATCAGGAAGCCCATGCCTGTAGGCTTCAGAGGCTGAGTCGCGAGGCAGGTTAGTAATAAACTTGCATGTACTGTCATAAGAAATAAATCTAAAAGTAGTAGAAAGTTAATTTCCAGTATAAAACCTGTATTGTGTATGGCATATACTGAATAAACCAGACAATATGGCAGGAAGAGTCACATATAGGTTGTATGTAAATAAAAAAGTAACAGCCTGGCAATAAAGGTCTAACTCCTGGACTGCTTGTGTTTACTCTGGTATCATATGGCAATGTAGTATTGCTTTCTCTTAAAAGTACTGTCATATTAAGCACTGTTACCCACACTGTGCTACATAAATAAAATGTGTAGGAATGTCTGTATACGACTGTTGTAATCACAAGGTCATATTGTACAACTGAGAGAGACTTAGACAGAAAACAATGAAAAGATCGACAACATAATCCAAATAGCACAGTCAACTGAGACATGAAGTGTTGTATTTTTAGCACACACAGCCATAGCTCGAATCCTGGGAGTGATAGTAAGGTGTATACAGAATCATACCCCACAACTGTACAGATATTGTCAGAAAGTCCAGATAATTGGCATAAGTCTCCTGCCTGTCACCCTGTCCCCCTGGCAAATCAGTGGGATGATCTCAGAAGTTTAGGCAGCAAATAATGACATACAACTGATTGTCAGACATCATAACTGTCAGAAATATATGTATAAGAACAATCTTGTCACTCTAGCAACTCAACAAAATGTTATGATAGTAATAAGCAAAGTATGTCCCATCTCCACCCCCATGTTGTGAAGCTATGACCACAGTGTGTGCAGTAACAGAGTGAGACGTATGTGCATAATAATAATAATGTGGGATCTGGTAATATGTGTGGCAACATTCAGGTAGTGTTAACAAACATTCCCCCCACAGGTCTGTAAGATATGATAACTGTGCCTACAAATAAAAGAGTGAAATCCTGGACTGGTATGTTTAGTATGATATTATATGGCATTATTAGTGTTGCAGTTTCTCTGAATAATAAGGTATTACTCATCACTGTCATCCATACAATGCTACCTTATAAAACTGTCTAAGAAACCCCGTATAAGAGTGCTGTAATTATAATGTCAGATTGTAAAACCACGCGAGACATATAGATAGAAATCAGAGAAGCAATACACAGCAATATCTATATAGCACACTCAACTGTGATGTATACTATTTTATTTTTAGCAGACACAGCCATGGTTCGAATCCTGGGAGTGGTAGTAAGTTGAATGCAGAATCATACCCCTCAACTGTACAGATTTGTCCATATAATTGGCCCATATTCGCTGCCTGTTACCCTGTCCCCCTGGCATATCAGTGAGATGATTTCTGATATTTTGGCAGCATTTAATGACATATAACTGACTGTCAGACCTGTAAATATTCAGAAAATGTATATGAAAACAAACCTGTCATTGTAGCAACTCACCAAAGGTTTAAGAGAGCAATAGTCAAAATATGACCCAGTTTCACCTGCTTGTTGTCAAGACTTGCCCAGAGTGTGTTCAATAAGAGCTGGAGAGGTATGTGCATAACATCAACCCGGAATCTGGGAATATGCGTAGAAACAGTCAGGTAGTGTTAACAAACAATACCTCCATGTTTATACCAGGTAAGAGGTATATACTGCAGGTAAAACAAAATTCACATAAGTAGTTGTCTACAGCCATACCACTGTCCAAACTAAGGCCATAGGGTATTGTAATAATATCTGTAAGGTACAGATTACAGCACAGACTAAGAAAGTAAGGAGAACAGGGATATACAAGTTAATTGACATCTTTCTCTCCCCTCCAGCATATCTGCAACAATAATCTAAATACACAACTCAATGGGTATGTGTACAATTAAATCTACTTTTGGGACATATGTCCTATTGTTTTATAAATAATGAAATTTGTTTCTATACATGTGCCGTGTTGAAATACTCCCACATCGGTGGCATGCTGCCATCAATGTACCTGCATGCTGTTGTAATGGCCACTGTGGTTCCATATATGCATGTGTTCTGTTTGCTATGCAACTGTTCCATATCTGGTGTTTAGGGTTAATTGGGAATATCTATGCATGCTGTTGCACCTAATCCTGGAATGTGTTAACTATTACTAACCCACATATGTTTTAAAATTGAAACACCATAGCACGTTTGGGAAGGCCGGTCCCAGTAGACCCACATCTCCCACCTCATCTGGCCATGGCACTGGGCACCAGCAAGTCTGGGGCCAACCCCAGGACCTCCTTGTCAGCTGCTCCTGCACAGCCTTTGGGTGGAACCACCTCATGAGATGGGGCTCACCTCCCCAGGAGTGGGATCGGAAAGGATGCTGTCACCAATCTTCAGGTACAGGGTCTGGTGTGTAGCAAGCTCTGCAGGGAGTTTGGAGATTTGCTATGCCAGCTTGAGGGTAGCATGGCCAACTAGAGGGTCAGCCTGCCTCTCCAACTCAGACCCCAGCAAAGCCACCTTTGGGGCCGTGAAGGTGCAGTGGTGACTGCCCATGGGTGGGGACCTCAGTCCCACTGTTTCCATTTGGGGTCTCATGGGCTTCCGAGTTCCAAACACCCCTCCCCATCCAAGGTGTTTGCCCCCCACATGTGTCATATACCACCCCTGTATGCTGTCTTGTCTGTCCCCAAATATACCTACTATCCCTCCCCAACATCCTACTCTCACCTTAAAAAAAAGGGGGGATCTGTTCCCAAAAAAAAAAATCTTGCCCCATACATAGCTGTCCATTTCACACATGTGTCTACTGGACATATGTAATCTGGTCTAATTGGATTCACATCATATTATTGTTGTCCTCACCCCTCTCTCAGGGTTATGAGTGTCCAAATCTACCTCCAAATCAGTGTATATGCACAACTGTTGCTGTAGAAGAAATGGGCAGCTATTGACCTTCCCTACACCTGACCTGCACATCCCTAGCTATTTTCCCTACTGTATTTCCCTCTTTGTGCCCCTTTTACACCACTTTCTTATCAACCCTTTTTATTTTCTTTTACAGAAATGAGCATGGGGGTAAGCGGAAGTAAGCACTTTTAAGCAGCAGTAAATGGGTTTAAGCCTTTTTGCGTGGGGGTAAGCAATGCCTACACAGGTTAAGTAATATAGAAGCTAACTGAGTATAAGAAATTCTAACCGGAAGCTAGCATTGCTTACCATCGCACAAACTTGTGCAAACCTGCTTACATCTGCTTAAAAGTGCCATAGTCACAATGTATCCAACGGCCCCTGTTCTGCCCAGCAACAAAATAAAAAGCCTTTACAAGGCTTGAACCCAGGACCCTGCACACCATAGCCAAAGTGATTTACCACTACACTATGTCAGATACACATAATGGTGATGTTTTCACAAACATATCATCCAGCACAGTCATTCAACAGTACAGGAAATGTGTTTATATATGTAAGATGTGTATGTGTGTGTGTGTGTGTGTGTGTGTGTGTGTGTGTGTGTGTGTGTGTGTGTGTGTGTGTGTGTGTGTGAGAGAGAGAGTGTGTGTGTATGTGTGTGTGTGTGTGTGTGTGTGTGTGTGTGTGTGTGTGTGTGTGTGTGTATATATATATATATATATATATATATATATATATACATCTAATATCTATAGAAGTATATATATATATATATATATATATATATATATATATATATATATATATATACATCTATAGATATATATGTCTACATATATATGTCTCTCTCTCTCTTTATATATATATATATATATATATATATATATATATATATATATATGTAAACAAATTATATATATGTAAACAGATCTATATATATATATATATATATATATATATATATATATATATATACAGATATATAGCTACAGATATAAAAGTGAACACCACAAATACATATATGACCAAAGGCACCGTTAATAGGGATGAGGGGGCCCAATCTAAGTACCTCTTGTAATTATTGATATCATCCCTTCCCCACAGCCAAACAGATCTGCCTTGCAAAACAATACCAACACTTGCAAGTCCCATACCTAGGCTGAGGCTGTGACATCGTTTGACATCCCGCTGTTATCCACCCCATCTCCTCACAAAATCACAATGCCTATACATATCCCATCACCAGTGGCCATAGCAGAGGGACAGTTGAAGGTTGGTGGCATGAGGCAGGACAGTGTGGCATCTATGGCACATGTGTCTGGATGCAGCAGCCATAGCCGAATGTCCGGCAGGGTACCACATAGGCAGATGTACAGGGGTGCTCGTTGGAGTGCTGCTGGTCATCATGCCTCTGGCAGAAGTGCCGTATCTGGTACCACCAGATGCATGTTTCTTGCTGTCATGGAGGTGCAGACACATATGGAACCATACACCAGACAGGCTCTGCGGCTGCAAAGGGCTACTCATTCAGTTGTTACTGACAATATCTGTGATCTTGCAGGTGCCCTCCATTATTTTTCAGATGTCATGGATAGACGGTTGGGTGAGCTGGTGTGACTCGTTCGCTGTGGAATGTCCATACTCGAGCATGTGGTGGGAGTGGTGCGATGGCCACTGGATGTAGGCCAGCAACAACAGCTGGCAGTTGACGTGGATGTGCAAGAACACCAAGCCTTTCCCATAGTGGCAGTACTAACCCCAGCACTGCAGGGGGTGTTGTCTACACCACACCACAGCAGTCCATGTTCACGTGGCCCTGGCCAGTCCCAGGAGAGCCTGGTTCCAGTGGACATATGTCATCATCATGGTAGAATACCATATTGTGGCTTGTACCTGGATGTGCCTGTGGAACCCCTGGCAGGCACAGTTCTCATGTCCGTGGCTGGAGGCTATGAACTGCACACCCTTCCAGGTATTGTCTGCAGCTGTCCAACAAACACCTGTATAGGGCACCCCATGGCAGAACTGTGTGCATGCATACTCACACACACTACAAACTCAGCTAGGGCAACTCCATAATCACACAGACCACATCACCATGGCAATATCAATAAATAAAACCCCATCACTCACACACATGGTGTCAAATGTATGGCTCAGTCTAGGTCTCTGGCAAACCAGCAACACATCCTGTGCATATGATGATACCTGTGCCACATCCCTGTCATCCATAACATTGATACAGGGACAGGCTAATATGGTTCTGCTGCACACAGTGACTGTACTATAGTCTACCAATGTAATGCTGTGTAACATGTTATCAGCAGTAAAGTTTAATGCTTACATGTCAGGAAGTGCATCTGTCCAGCCATGATGCATTATAGTTGTTATTAACACTGACTGATTGTGATCTCCATAATGTAATCCGTTTGTGTTGTAGGTGTCCATGTGTCAACAGGAGGATGGTCTGCTGTTGTATCCAATAAGGGGTATGGCACTGTGGTGATCCCTTGGCTGTGCCATATCCTGGGTACAGGTGAACACATGTCACAGGTCTGTATAACAGTTATTGCATGTGTCACATGGCTGATAGGTCTGGGACTGGTGTATGCAGGTGAGTGCATGGTGGCTGCTGTCATCAGCCCTTCTACAGTGGACAATGGTAACTCTACTGGGTGGTACACAACACGTCTGTGTATAACACACACAGAGGCTTTGGTGTTGATGCAATACACAGAGAATACTGTACACATGGATGTATGTACCTGTGCAAGGAACAAATTGTACCATGTGATTCCACCAAGCCAGTATAGGCACAAAAACACATTGGGAAATAAGCAGTCTGCTAGTTTAATGTCATTGATGATGGTACCAGCAGGGTATATGTCCCCTTCCCCAATGTAGTGCAATCCTCAACTCAGGAAACATAGGTGTTCTGGTGGGGGTGGCACAGCCCTACTCTTTGGTGGGTGAGAGGTGCTGTAGAACTGCAGATAGTGTGATAGACAACTACCCAACCTGTTAACATGAACGGTACAGTATTATGGCCAGCTAAGCAGGGAATACACTCAACAGTAACTGCAATGATGGTGGCTGTGTCCACAACAGCCACACCCAGCTATATATGCCAACCCCAATATCGCTGCACACCCATACAGTGGGGAAGAGGGCATTTACACATCTACCACTAGTTGTGATGGAATGTATGTCCACAGGATGATACCTGTGAAATGTTAGCATATGCCAGGCAGTTCTCAGACAGATGACCTCCTGGGACATGTATATTCTGCAAACAGAAGTAGATTCCTTCACATACACACACAATCTTACTTGGCAACACTGGGACTAGACCCCTAACTAAGTATGTAGTGCTACTGATGTGTGTGGCCTTAATTGCACACACCACACAGCTTTTAGGATGAGGTGTGCTCCAGGTTACATGTTATGTGCAGAATATCCCCAGGCCTGTACAGTATGGTAATGGGGGATGTACTGGTTGTTTATGGACAATACATAGTGTGACATACTGCCATATACACATTGACAAACACATAACAGTCAGACACACATCTGAGACACCTGGACTGATCAGTGCTAACTACCTTGTCAGTGTGCCCATTGTGTTACAGATAAGTTGCACACAGCACATGCATAACTGGGCTGGATAGTGTTATCAGTTACCTGTATGGTTGATGGTGACAGCGGTCCCCATACAGTGGAACATGGGACATGTACCGGGGGTACCGTGGTGTAAAGACAGTATACACAGCACCCACACCCCACAGTGGATATTGTACACACTGAAACCCATGATAACACTCTGACATACCCACCATCACACATTAACCAGGACTGCATTACAACCCTTTGTCTATCCCAAGAGTGCTACTACAGGGATATGCATCTAATTCACATGTCCCAGTCATAGTAGGGTGATGCATTGTCATGCCTCTCCTATGGTCAGCAACATCACTATCCCTAATACTGTGTGGCAAGGCATAGTGTATTATGAGAATGTGGCCTCAGAATCCTGCACCCTACATGTATACACACATACACACACGCACACACACACTTGCCAGAAATCAGTGGGTATCCAATGCCTATCACCCCATTTGTACAACAGTGTTGTGGTGGTACTGCAAGCTACAGGTAGCACTTAGGGAGAACAGTGTAACAAGGTACATGTAATGTCAGGTACAGCAGCAACCACATCTAACTATGACAATGGGGGGGTGCGGTGGGTGTGAAAGACCTCAGAGTATTCTCAACTACAGGTCTACAAACAAAGAGACACTGATATTCTCAGCAATGCATGCGTACACATTTGTCAGTACTGAGGTCCATTGGTGAAGGTGTTCATAGGTGTCTATCAGGCTATTGTCCATTGAGAGATGGGAAGTGTAGGGGTTGTGTGTACAGTGGTATCATGCCACCTGCCATGTGCCAGCAGGCCATCTATCAACAGATACCACAGGGGTGAGCCTCAGGATAAGAGTTACATACATCAGCCAATCATCTGGGTGCCTCTTGCAGAGGGCCAGTGAGGTGCTCCAGTTGACACGTATGCAACATGTATTACATAACATGGTCAGTGTCTGTCTTGGAGACCTGTACTCAGGCATGTTCTGTTGACTGTTGTAGTGCAGTTGAGGTATCCATGGCATGTGGTACGTACAGGGTGTGGATTCCTACCTGTGGCATTCATAACACCGCGGGGCAGACATGTCAGTGTCAGTCAAGCATAGATTGCCTATAAGTAGCCAAGATGGATATCTGATATCTGTACATCTGTACAGAAGACAGACAGATATCAGCTAGCCAACTAGCTATGCATTAGGATGAATTTATTGGCAGATAGATGTCTGACACCCATAGGTATGCCTTTACTACATGACAGCAGCCCTCACTGAAATGTGCTATACACACAGTAGTCTACAGTTATGTTCCACATGTCAGATCATTATCCAGTAGGAAATATTTAATGAGACACAGCAGACACACCAGGAACATGACAGTGAGGACTCAGATTCCATCTTTGCATGCAGGGGTGTTTGGTTCCAGTACGACAATCTGCAATCTATTCTTACTTGGGAAAGCACTGTCAACAGTAGTAACATAATGATACACTACATGCCAGTGTGACTGCATATAACCTGGCATACTACCAATGCATGTAACGCATTCAAATGGAAAAGAGTGTTGTACAAGCCATATATACTCAGGTGTCCCAGAGAGTAGACTCACACCCCTTGTTACTGTAATGACAACACATAGACGCATGTTATGTACATGTCATTAAATACACTTATTAAAGATGTCATTACCCTGCTATTTTATCAGACTGGAATGTGAGCACCTGTTACCTAGGCTGAGCCATGCGTAGCAGGTTTCAGCATTGCTGCAATATAAATGTTAAGTACATTTGTACACTGATAAGCGAAGCCTACACGGTGTAAACACCTGAATGTTTAACCGTACGTTAGCAGCGCTTACCATCCTGCAAACTTGCACAAACCTGCTTAAAGCTACATAAAACTGCCTTAACCACTCTGTATCCAACAGCCCTTGTTCTGCCCAGCAACAAAACAACCATCTCTTTCAAGACTTGAACCCAGGATCCTGTACATTATAGTCAAAGCACTTAACCATTAAGCCATTACAGCTGTAAAAGCAGCTCTTATTTTTCTAATATATCTATCAGTACACATACTGTATAGTATTGAACAACTGCTATGACTTCTACAATGGCAAAGTAGTTGTTAGTGATAATACTGTTGAATCACGTATGTTGTTATATCTAAATATACATATATCAGATAAATACGGTATGATACAACTGGGAAGGTATACACAACAGTAATGTTTACACATAAGGATATGGAGATATACATATATATATATATATATATATATATATATATATATATATATATATATATATACATATATATATTTATGGGTTCCCTTCAGAATCTCAAACTACTGAAATTCTGAATTTCAGTAGCCCAAAACCAGAAGGGTGAAAGTGCAGCATACCAAACCCCAAAAGAGCGGAATTCAAAATCTCGAAGTTCGGAGAGTTTGAATTAGCGGTTCTGGTGTTGCGGTGTGTGAGTGGGTGGTTGAAGATATAGGTAAGTGTTTGTGTTTTCCGGGTTTTGGGTAGGGTTTTGTGTTTGTGTGGCTTGTTAGTGTGATGTGTATGAGGGGAATGTAGCTTGTGTGGTGGTGTTTTTGTGTGTCTGTCTGTGTAGTGCGACCTCGGAGTTAGTAAATTTAAGTAGGGGGGTGTTGGGGGCACAGCAGACCACATGAGGGGTGCAGGAAGGCTTGCTCCCCTGCTTGTATGTAGGGTAGGTGTTTGTGTATGTGCAGGGAGGTGTATGCCTGTGTTTGTGGTATGTTTGGTGTAGAAGTCGCGATTTTAAATTTCGTGCTTCCGGGGTTTCGGGTATATGGATTTTCGGCTTCATGGTCTCGAGATACTGAAATTTGGGATTTCAGTATTTTGAGATTATGAAGTGAATCTATATATATATATATATATATATATATATGTGTGTGTGTGTGTGTGTGTGTGTGTGTGTGTGTGTGTGTGTGTGTGTGTGTGTGTGTGTATGTGTGTGTGTGTGTGTGTGTGTGTGTGTGTGTGTGTGTGTGTGTGTGTACATGTACACACACATATATATTCTTATATATATGTATTTATATACAACAGTATATTGCATTATATTTATAGCCATGTATAGATCTCTCTGTATATATATGTATATATATATATATATATATATATATATATATATATATATATATATATACACACACACACACACACACACACACAAACACACTCATCACATAGTCCCTCAAAACCTACACCACCAAAACACACACATAGAAGCACAAAACACACACCCACATTTGCAAAAGCTCTCAATAAAAATCTGCCCAAACAACCGAGACCTCCAAAGCAGAAATGCAAGCAACAGCCACCCCCCCCAACACAACCCAAATGACACATAGCGCACAAACTCAGTGTGCCACTCAACTACAGCCCATAAGGCAGAATGTACCCAACACTCTAGTCATAGGTAACTCTATAGTCAGGCACACTGATGTTTCACTCACCAGGCTAAACAAGGAGAAAGTTACTGTCAGCTGTCTGTCGGGTGCTAGGATCCACCATATAAAGCACACACTCAGGTCACTCCACAACAAGTACAAATATGACTCTGTCATTGTCCATGTTGGTGTGAATGACCTGTGATGTACCTCCCTGGACTTCATGAAAAGAGACATAGAGGAGCTCTCTGATCTTGTAGCCCAGGCAGGTATGGCCCTAGCCCTGAGCAGCATCCTGACATCACCCAGAATGATACCACAGTACAAGGACAAAATGATTGACTTAAACAATTGGCTAAGCTTCTGGTGTCATTTTAAGGGAATCCAGTATCTGTCTGCCTGGGATGACATGATCGACATACCACGATGCTTTGCCAGAGATGGCCTGCACTTGTCGCCTTTGGGATTCTGGATACTGGCAAAGACTCTCGCCACCCTTATAGTGCCTTTTTTAGGCAAGGTTCAAATGACAAATTCACCACCGTAACTGGTACAAGCAAGCAAAATCTGAAGGTAATGCTACTCAATGCTAGAAGTCTGATCCTCAATATGCACTCACTCGAGGCACTCCTTAAAATGGAGAACATTGACATCTGTGCAGTGACAGAGACCTGGTTCAAAGCTCCAGAGAGTACCCTTGCATTACCAGGCTATAATTCATACCACACCTTTCGGCCACCTATCCCGGACCGAAACACTAAAGCCAGAGGCGTGTCCATAATCATTAAGGATGTCCCCACCTCCAAGCTTGTTGCTCAGCATAATGCATCCAAGATTATCCAAATGCAGCTAACTCTGGGAAAGACTGCAATCCAAATTGTAGCTTGCTACAGACCCCCCCACCATGCCCCAGGATTCCCACTCCTCTTTTCTTGATACACTGGAAAATATTAGGATACAATCCAACACCCTAATAATGGGTGATTTCAACTACCCCACCATTAACTGGAAAAACTACTCATGTACCAACTCTTTTGCTCAACATTTTCTGGAATTCATAAATTCCAATGCCTTGGATCAACTTATTCACACCCACACCAGGGGCAGCAATATCCTAGACCTGGTCATTATCAACATGGGTGACTGGTGTTCCACAACAGAGGTCAATTCCTCATTGGTCAGATCCGACCACAAGCTAATCACCCTAGACATCCACATCCCACTCCAACCCCCTATTAGGGAAACAACTGTAACAGATTTCTCCAAAGCCAACTTCACGCTTCTTAAGACAGAAGTGGCAAACTTCACGACATCCATGCAGATGGACAATAGAGGTACAACTGTTGAATCCTACACAAATACACTTTATAAGCACTTACATGAGTGCATGGATCATGCTATCCCTAACAGAACCAAGATGCTATCCACCAAAATAAGGAAGCCAATCTGGTAGTCTTCTGCCATAAACAAACTCTACAAGAGAAGAAAGAAACTATTGCAAAAAGCAGTAAAATCCCATAATTGGAGGAACTCCCTGGTCAGCCTCAGTAAGAAGCTGAGATCCCTCATAAAATCCTCCAAAGCTAGTTATGAAAACAAAATTGCCACTGATTCTAAAGACAACCACAAAGCATTCTATAGCTATGTCAAGAATCTCAATGGCAACACTCAGATCTGCTCTGAGTTACAGCACAATGGCACTAAATATACAGAACCAACTGATATTGTCAACATCCTGGCAAATAGGTTCAGTGCTAACTTTACCCACCTCTTACCCCCTAAATGGCCCATCTCTGTACCGGAAGAATGCAATGTTCTTGTAATCACGGCTGCACAGGTAAAAACCTGACTCTCCAAAGCCAAGACCACAGCATCCATGGGACCTGACAACATCCCAGGCTGCATTCTGCATGAACTAAAAAATGGACTGGCGCCCCACCTAAGTACCATGTTTAATCATAGCCTCACCTCAGGCTTTGTGCCCATTGAATGGCGCACTGTGACGGTTATCCAACTCCACAAAGGGGGAGCCAAGACAGACTCCAGGAACTACTGCCCCATTAGCCCTTACGAGGCTGGTCTGCAAGGTCATGGAGCTAATAATCAAAGACATTGGTAATCTCCAAACTCTAGACCCCACACAGTTCTTGTTTGTAAAAGGCAGATCATGTCTCCTAAACCTGATAGACTTCTTTGAAGCAGTCACCAAAGCCATAGATGAGGGTAAGGTGGTTCACATAGCCTATCTAGATCTTGCCAAGGCTTTCAACATCATCCCCCACTTTGGAATTATATATAAACTCACTAAACTAGGTATAAATCCCTAAGTCATAAGATGGGTTGACACTGGCTTACTGACAGAACCCACACTATGAAAGTTGCAGACTCCAAATCCAACTTCAGACCAGTGACAAGTGGAGTACCACAGGGTCCAGTCCTGGGTCCTCTCCTGTTTGATATCTACTTCTCTGAAGTATAGGCTAACACAGAAGGCCTTTGGCTAACTAAGTTTGAAGATGACTGCAAACTAGGAGCCATAATTGAAACTCCTAACAATGTGGACATCCTACAAAAGGGCTTCACTGAGACAGATGCCTGGTGTCAAAGCCATGGCCTCAAGCTCAATGCCAAAAAATGCATTGTCATCCCCTTTGGTAAAAACTCTGTACCCATGAATTACCACCTAGGCAGTAGTCTACTTTACACTGAAAGTGTGATAAGAGACCTTGGGACACAGGTGGACAGTAGTCTCGCCTTTGATAATCACATCACCACAGTGGTCAGGAAATCCTTCTACATGGCACACCTCATAACAAAAGGTTTCTCATCCAGAAAAAAAGAGGTCATTGTTCCCCTCTACTGATCACTCATTAGACCCATTATAGAGTACAATGCCCCTTTTGGTATGGACCTCACAAGAAATCTACAACAACTGGAAAGGCCACAGAAATACCTCACAAAGAGGATTACCGCCCTCAGACAGATGCCCTATGCAGACTCCAGCTTTACTCCATCGCATATCACCTACTCAGAGGCGATCTCTGCCTAACATACAAAGCTATGTCAAACCCAGAGCTTTTGGACGTGCTGCACTTAAAGAAATCCCAATCCCTCCGAGCTACATGCTCTAGGGACCTAAACCTTGTCACCACAATAAATAGAACATGCTGGAGGGATAGATTCCTGTCTCAGAGAATTTCCATACTTTGGAACAGACTACATATCTATGTCAAACAGAGCTCCTCATTAGCACTCTTCAAGAAAAATCTTGATGATTGGATGGGAAATAGGAAGTTCACCCCAGGGATCACTTCTGTGGCTCTGCTTGACAGGGGCACAGGAAAATAAGTTTCTTGTGTGGCAAAAACCAGGGTACCTTTTTGGCTAGTCTTATATAGGCCCTATGGCCAATAGCCTAGTACCTACCTATGAACCTATGAACCTATGTATATATATATATATATATATATATATATATATATATATATATATATATGTGTGTGTGTGTGTGTGTGTATGTCATATATGTGTGTATAGCTATATATATATATATATATATATATATATATATATATATATATATATATATATTTATGTGTGTGTGTGTGCATATATATATATATACAATTTTTTGTTTAGCATTGCGTATATCATATAAGTGATTATAAATGCGTTCTTGCAATCTTCTCTTAGTCAACCCTACATAAAATGCCTGACATTTTGTACAAGTGGCAAGATAGACTAAATTACGAGTGTTGCAATTGGCATAGGAATGTGGTCTGAAAACATAATCAGTGCATGGATGCTTGAAGGGTTGTTCTTTGGTTATGTATTTACATCTATTGCAATTAAGGCATGGAAATGTGCCTTTACTATTACTATGAGTCATATTTGTTGTATGGTCCACTTTATTCAAAGTAATATGATGGTCACCACATAAAATCCTCTTAAGATTTCTGCTGTTCTTATAGAGAAATCTAGGATATTTACCAACAATATCCCTAGTTTTAGAATCTATGGTTAGGATATGCCAGTTATCATAAATAATCTGTTGCACATTCTTTATGTCACTGGTATAGGTGATAGTGTATTTAATATGACTATCCATCGCATTCCCTTTTTTCTAGTTGTTATTATAGTATAAAAACCCCCCCCCAAAAAATTTAAAAAAAAAAAAATTTTAACCCCCATTTTTTTCCCCCTTTTAAACCCAAAAAAAAAAGGGGGTTTTTTTTCCCCGGGTTTCCCCCGGGTTTTAAATTTAATGAAAAAAAGGGGGCCCCAAAGAAAAAAAAAAAGGGGGGGAAGGGGAAAAAATTCCCCCCCCCAAAACCCCCCCCGGGGGGAAATTTGGGGGGGCCCAAAAAACCTTTTTTTTTTTGGGGGCCCCTTCCGGGGCCTTTTCCCCTTTTTTTAAAAAAAATTTTTAAAATTTTAAAATTAAAAGGGGTTTTTGGGGGGTTTTTTTAAAAATTTTTTTTTTTTTTTTTTTTTTTTAAAAAATTTTTTTTTAAATTAGTAATCAAAAATTTTTTTCCTTGAAAAATTTTTTTCCCCCAAAAAAATTTTTTTTTTAAAATTTAAAAAAAAAGGGGGGGGGGGGGGGGAAAAAACCATTCCGGAAAAAATTTTTTTGGGTTTTACTTTTAAAAAAGGGGGGAAAATTTAAAAAAATTTTATTTTTAAAATTTTTTAAACCCCCCCAAAAAAAAAAAAAGGGGGGGGAAATAAAACCCAAAGTTTCGGTTTTTTTTTAAAATTTTTTAAAAAAAATTTTTTTTAAAAAATTTTTTGGGGGCCTTTTTTTAATTTTTTCTTTTTTTTTTTTTATAGTTTTTTTAAAAAATTTTTTTTTTTTGTTTTTTTAAAAAAATTTTTTTAATTTTTTTAAAAAAAAAATTTTTTTTTAAAACCCTTTTTGAACCGGGGCCTTAGGGGGGGTTTTTTTTTTTAAAAATTGTTTTAAAAACCCTTTTTTTCCCCGGGTTTTTTTAAAAACCCCCAAAATTTTTTCCCCGGGAAAATTTTTTTTAAAAAAAATTTTAAATTTTTTGTTTTTTTTTTTTTTTTGGGGGGAAAATTTCAAAAATATATTTTTTTTTTTTTAAAAAAAATTTTTTTTTTTTTTTTAAAAAAGGGGAAACAAAAAACCCCCAAAAAAATTTTTGAGCCAAAAAACCCAAAATTTTAATTTAAAACAAAAAATTTTTTTAAAAAAAATTGGGGGGTTTTTTTTTGGGGGATCCCCCTTTTTTTTGGGGGGGGTTTTTTTTTAAAAAACCCCCAAAAAAAAAATTAAACAAAAAAATTTTTCTTTAAAAATTTTTTTCCCCCAAAAAATTTTGGTTTTTTTAAAAAAAAAATTTTTTTTTTTCCCTTTTTTTTTTTTTTTTTTCCCTTTTTTTTTTAAAGATAAAAAGGTTTTTTTTTTCCCCCCAAAATTTTTAAGGGGGGCCCTTTCCAAAAAAAGGGGGGGGAAATTTCCCATTTTTTTTTCCCTTTTTTTTTTTTTTTGGGGGTTCCAATAAAAAAAAGGGGGGGGGGGCCCCCCGGGAGGCAAAGGGTTTTTTTTAAATTTTTTTTTTTTTTTTTTTTGGGGGGGAAAATTTTTAACTTTTTAAATTTAAAAAACCCCCCCCCTTTTTCCCTTTTTTTGGGGGGTTTTTTAAAAAAAAACCCCGCGGGGGCCCCTTTTAAATTTTCCTTTTTTCCCCCAAAATTTAAAAACCCCCCGGGAAAAATTTTTGGGGGGCCGGGGGGGGGGGGGTTTTTCCCTTTTAAAAAAGGTTAAAGGTTAAAAAATTTTTTTTAAAAAAAAATTTTTTTTTTTTTTCCCGGGGGGAAAAAAACCCCCTTAAAAAAACCCAAAACCTTTTTTTAAAAAAAAAAAAAAAAAATTTTTGGTTTTTTTTTTCTTTTTTATAATATTTTTTTTTTTTTGGGGCCCCCTTCGGGTTTTATTTTTTTTTAAAAAAAGGGAAGGTTCCGGGGTTTTTTTTTTTTTTTTTTGGGGGGGGGAAAACCCCCCCTTTTTCCCCCGGGGGGGCCCCGGGGGGCCTTTTTTTTTTCCCCCCCCCAAAAAATTTAAACAAAAAGGGGGGTTTTTTGGAATTTTCCCCCGGGGGCCGGGGGAAATTTCCCCCCTTTTATTTTTTTTTTTTTTTTTTTTTTGGGGGGGGGGGCCCCCCCAAAGGGTTTTTTTTGGGGGTTTTTTATTTTTTCCCTTTCTTTTTTTTTTTTTTTTGGGGGGGGGGGGGGCTTTTCCGGTTTTTTTTTTTTTTAAAACCTTCCCCTTTTTTTTCCCCCCCGGGTTTGAACCCCCGGGGGGGGGGGAAAATTTGGAAAAAAAAAAAGTTTTTTTTTGTTTTAAAAATTTTTTTTTGTGTTTTTTTTGGGGGTTTTTGGGGTTTTTAAAAAATTTCCCCCCCCTTGGGGCCCCCCCGGGCTTTTTGGTTTTTTTTAAAATTTTTTTTTTTTCCCCCCAAAGGGTGCCCCCCCTTTTTTCCCCCCAAAATTTTTTTCGGGGGAAAAAAACCCCAAAAAAAAATTTACCCCCAAAAAAGGGGGGGTTTTGCATAAAAAAAAAAATTTTTTAAAGGAAAAAAAGGGTTAAAAAAAGGGGTTTTAAAAATTTTCCCCCCCGGGGGGTTTAAAATGGGGAAAAACCCCTTTATTTTTCCCCCCAAAAAAAAACCCCGTTCCCAAAATTTTTTAAAAAAAAAAAAAAAATTTTTGGAAAGGGGAATTTTTTTTTTTTTAAAAACCCCCAAAATTTCCCCTTTTGGTTTTTTAAATTTTTTTTTTAATGTAGCCCTTTTTTCCCCCCTTAAATTTTTTTTTTTTTTTAAAAAAAAAAAAAAATTTTTAAACCCCCGGGTTCCCCCAAAAAATTTTTTTAAAAAAAGGCCCCAAATTTTTTTTTTAAAATTTTTTTTTTTTTAAATAAAAAAATTTTTTGGAAAAAAAATATTGACCTACATTTCAGTTTCAGACTTCTTACCCTTCAGAAGTAACATCCCACTGCCTGATCTGTTGTAGTCTGTCTGTGTAGGTCTGGAGGGGGACTGTTATCCATAGCCATAAATCAGAGGCCTTAACACAGCCTTTCTTTGTGTTGTGTCTACACCTGTCCTGCTGGCTGAGACTGTTGTTAGATATGTGAGCGTGACTGACTTGCATGTGTGTGTCCTATGGACACACATTTGGCCCACCACATTTCCTGCAGTGGTTTTGCCACCGTGTCTAGTACTGGTTACTATGTTGACACCAGTATTTGTTACAGATTTCATGCTGCCGATATAGGTGTCTGCTATCCGCTGGCATCCCATTCAGCCACCCGATTCCCTTGCATGCTCACATCCATACCAGATATACAACTACTGAAGTTCGTAGTGAGATACCAACCACAAACGGAAGAGAAATAAAACGTTTCTGCATAAATCACTGATAATGAGTCAGGAAGCTCAGGCGGCTCTCAAAGTGTCCAAATCTTTTATTTAGGATACAAGGAATAAGCGCTTTTGCGTGGTACATCCACGCTTCATCAGATAACAATTAAAAATCAGCTGTTCTGTTTATATACATCCGCTGAAGCGCGGGAAAAACTTTTCATTTATTTAAAAAACACAAATTTATATTATATTATGTAACTGTTAGCTACAAATACTTTCATTTCATAAACATTATAAGAAACATGCTTAGAAAATTGTACTTCTCTAAGAAAATATATATATATATAAAACTCTGTGATGTCAATATTTCTTAAAGCTGTATATATCTATTTATACCATTAGTACTCCTCAAGGCTCATAATTATACCAGAGAATGACAATTAATTCTGCTATGTAGAACCATAGTATAGAACGTGGTACGAATCCATATATATTATATTAAAAAACTTTTAAAATTATAATATATAAACAGATTGTTAAGACTCTATGCAGAAAAGTATACATCAAAGGCAATGACCTAGCCTTAAAATAGGATCCAGGAATACAAGGTAAGTATTCTGGATAACTTCTATCAAATCTACATACCCTATATCATAAATATTACGTATTTGGTATAATAAAAACTTATATTAATATATCCTATATTAAAACACATGTAACTCAAAATAATACATTAGGTCTAAAGTGCATAAAATAAACTCAAATAATATATGTGATGGCACTTCAGTTATATATATGATGAATAAATATTAAAAATATATATGAAATAATAAAAATGAATATGTATATGTACAGTTCATGTGTATTAAAGGATATGTGTATACTTTATGAAATATATATGTTATATAAAAAATTTTTTATTTCTTGGATATCAGTACTGGTTTAATTGATAAATAGTTATTTATTCCTGGTATAATGTGTGCTCCTAACCTTAATATCCAATTTAATTCCATAAGTGCAAGGTCATTCTCTGAGTCACCACCTCTAACATTCTGTGATGCCTCCTGCAGAACTCTAAAACAAAACGAGTGAGTGGAAAATTCCATGATATGTTTTGCTAAAGCATTTGTTTCCACAGCATTGCGTATATCATATAAGTGATTATAAATGCGTTCTTGCAATCTTCTCTTAGTCAACCCTACATAAAATGCCTGACATTTTGTACAAGTGGCAAGATAGACTAAATTACGAGTGTTGCAATTGGCATAGGAATGTGGTCTGAAAACATAATCAGTGCATGGATGCTTGAAGGGTTGTTCTTTGGTTATGTATTTACATCTATTGCAATTAAGGCATGGAAATGTGCCTTTACTATTACTATGAGTCATATTTGTTGTATGGTCCACCTTATTCAAAGTAATATGATGGTCACCACATAAAATCCTCTTAAGATTTCTGCTGTTCTTATAGAGAAATCTAGGATATTTACCAACAATATCCCTAGTTTTAGAATCTATGGTTAGGATATGCCAGTTATCATAAATGATCTGTTGCACATTCTTTATGTCACTGGTATAGGTGATAGTGTATTTAATATGACTATCCATCGCATTCCCTTTTTTCTAGTTGTTATTATAGTATTTTGTATAACTTATATCCATATTTTTACATTCTCCAAATATTCTATCACCTAATACCTCTTGTTTGATATTCCTGACCATTATAGGGTCATATCCTCTATCGATGAATAATGTTTCTAAGGAAAGGGCCTCTTTAATTAGGTCTTCAGTTCTACTGCATAATCTAAGTAGCCTTACATATTGACTTTTCACTATTCCATGGAAAATATGTCTCGGGTGCATACTATCAAAGGTTAATATCGCATTTTTCCATGTAGGTTTCCTGTACAGTGTTGAAATTATATTACCCTCTGCGGTTAAACTGAGTGTAACATCAAGGAAATTTATTTCTTTGATAGAAGTTTCTTTGGTAAAACGTAGGAATGTGGTTGTTGTTTCTAAGTATTGTAAAAATATGTTAAACAATTCCAACGTGCCCTCCCAAACAATCATAATGTCGTCCACAAAACGCCTATAGAATTTGATGAACTTGAATTTGTCATTATTGAATAAATATAGCTTTTCCCACCACAAAACTACCAAGTTGGCGTAGGTGTTTGCGCAGGGGGTGCCCATGGCTACCCCCCATTTTTGCAAATAGTAAGAATCGCCAAATATGAACGCATTGTTCAATAGAATTAACTCTAAAAGTTGACAAACTAAAATAATTCTATCATTAGTAAAGGTAGTTTCTTTAATAAGAAGTTCTCTTATGTATTCTATACCTATTTCATTGGGTATCGATGTAAATAAATTCTTTACATCCAATGTAATGAGTATGTTATGTTGTTTGCTATCTAATTTTATCTCCTTTAAGCTATTTAATAGATCATATGTATCTTTAAGTATAGTGGGGAACTGGTTCACAACTGGTCTTAAAATGTCTTCTGTAAACATAGAGACATGTGCTGTGATCCAGTGTTCCCCTGAAACTATGGGCCTAAAGGGGACTGGATGTATTCCCTTATGAACTTTAGGTATCCCTTTGATTGTAGGTGTGATGGGGTACTCTATATTCAAAAATTCAAAGATCTCTTGACTTATTTGGCGACACATGAGGAGGTCATAAAGGACATCCTTGACAGTTTTCACAATATGGACTATTTCTCTAGCTGTTATAGGAGTGTAAGTATCAGCTTGCGATAACATATTGATCATACTAGTAATGTATACCTGACTATCCAAAACTACTACGCCCCCTCCCTTGTCGGCCGGTTTCACAATTATGTCCGAATTCTGTCTAAGATCATTCAGACAGCGTGCTTCTGTAGGTGTTAAATTATAATACCTTCCCTTTTTACTTATATTACTAAACATTAGGTAATACTGATGTTCACAAGCTTTCAGGAAACATTCTATGTGTGGCGGTATAGGTGGAGTGCAAACACTCCTAATCCTATAGCGTACAGTTTCTTGTTCATTATTAGTGTCAGTGTTAAATAGTAATTTCAAACATAATTTCCTACAAAACAATCTGAGGTCAATTAGCGTTTCTGTTAAAATTGCCGGAGTCGCTGGAATGAAAGAAAGACCTCTATTTAAAACACTGATACAAGATTGATCCAAAACAAAACAAGAAAGATTAAAAAGCAAACTAGAAGTCAGTTCTTTTTTCTTCTGTTTGATACAAACTGTTCCGCTGAATATTTCCTCTTGCGGGAGTCCCTGCTGTGAGACCGCCCTCTTGTTTGATGTATTATCTGCCCTTTTTTGATACGGTAAAAAAGTTACCAAGGAAGGTAATACGCTGGATGTATTTTTAGGAGCATACTACTCCATTCAGCAATTGATAGGAAGAGTGACTTACCTTGTCGCTATGCCAGCATTGAGGATGGCGCTGGAGGGCTGACTATGTCGAATGCACATAGTTCACGCCCTATACATGGTTAAGCACAGGTAGTGTCATGTTTGGCATCTCTTTTACTGTATGTGTGAGTCAGAGAGAGGTGTCATTCCATGGGTTCCTACCATGTCAGTGTATATGCTATGCATAGCCTCTTTGCCAAGGCCTGGGCATGCTGGGCATGCCTCCTTCTGCCTACTGGAGCAGGCTCAGGTTGTTCCTCCTCTGAGTCACTCTGTGCCTGTGCAGGCCTTGGCATTGGTGGGGGGCTGTGTGGCCCTGCCCCATGCTGTTCCTGCTGCAGCTGTTTCTGCAGGATCATATTGTGTAGCATGGCACATACAATGACAATTTGGGTACATGTAGCTGGTGAGAAATGCAAGGCTCCACCGTATATGTCCAGGCACCGGAACCATGACTTGAGCATCCCAAACACATGCTCTATTATGATTCTGGTCTGTGTGTGTGCTCATTATGGAGTTCTTGTTCAGATGTGTTGTGCATTTCTGATGGGTGTCATCAGCCACGGCTCCAGTGCATAACCAGCATCCCACACTAGGTGGCCATATGGGATGTCCCCATTGGCAAATCTCTGGTACAGCTGCTTCATATGCCAGATGTGGGAGTCGTGATAGCTTCCAGGGCTGCCAGCGACCAAATTCATTATAATACCCTGGAAATAGCGCATGACTTGGCAGTTGATGGAGGGGAAGCCCTTGCGGTTTATGTAGACTCTACCTTGCTCACCAGGTGGTGCTTTGATGTGTATATGCATGCAGTCTATAGCACTCACTACCTCAGGGTATTCTGCTATTTGGTGGAAGAGACACATATTGCTGGTCAACACCTCATGGGTGTTGAGGAAATATATGAGCTCATCGGCATGTGCTGACATGGCATCCAGGAAATGGTGGAGTACCCTGGATGCTGCTACCTGTGAGATCCCCATGATATCCCCAGTTGGCCTTTGGAAGGTGCCTGTGGCTAGTATTCTTAAGCGTACACATACCTTGGTATCCACTGGAATGGGTTCCCCTCTGTTGGTTCTGTGTGTGAGGCGTGGCTGGCACAGCTCAACATTTTGCTGTAGGAGGTCCTGTCCAATCTATAGTGCTCCACTATCTTCAGCTCATGTAGCCCCTGGTAGGTTACCCTGGGTCTGTACACTCTTCTCATTCTCCTCACTGTGGGTTGGTCATCAGCATTCTCATCCTCACCACCCTCCGCCTCTTCCACATGTTGATTTATAATAGCGAATGCAGCCCCTATCATTTTGTTGCTTTTGTTAGGTAAACTTTCTCCGTTTGTGTACACCGGTGGTGTAGAGTTTTTAGGAAAAAACAGAGGGAAAGGTGTTTGCATAGTTTATAGTAGTGTGCTGTGTTGGCCTGGCTGTTGCCTGTGTAATTGGCATATTCTGATACATTTCACCTGCCAGCTATGCTAGTTCTCCTTGATTACCTTCCTACTGCTGTTTTCCCTTCCTATTGCCTTCCTGTTTAAGCCACAAGGTGCGCCGTGCAAACAAGGTGCTAAGATGTGCATGGGGCTGCTATTTCCTGTTTTACTTTTTTTTTTTTGGTTTAAAACCCGGTGCGCTGTGCACACACCCATTTAAGCAATGTAAATTGTGCTTGGCAGCTTCAGACACACACCCTTTATTATCTCTGCTAAGCTAAGGGCAAACCCAAGCCACAAGGCTCCAATAAGCTTACAGTATGCCTGACACACCCCTCTATGTTATCAGCTAGCTCTTAGGTTTGCACCATGGTCTTTCTGTACCTACATGGTTGGGTGCAGGCTAGCCATGAGGTGAAATATGTTATTCAGTATAATTCCCCTCATTTGCATAGGATTGCCTGCTAATACAAGTCCCACACTGTGTCTTCCCCTTAGCAACCACTTTTCACTGGCTTTGTTGTCTTCTGCCTGCCATTGACTATAATGGCAAAATTGTGATTTTGCAGAGAAAGCTTTTTTCAGGGTTTTTCTTTTATTTTCCAGCCAATCCCGTTTGCGTGCCACTGCCGTACTCTTAAATGGCTGAAATCGGCCAAATAAAAATAAAAGTTTTTTTTTCCAACTGTTTTCCATGCCAATGGCCATATATTGGTCCACTGGCATGCTTTACACATTATATACACCCTTTACTTGGAGCTGTCATGGCTCCGTTTTGTAGTTTGCAGAAATGTACTCGGTTACTAATCGAGTACATTTCTGCAGGTTACACTAGTCCTGCATGGCTGGCAGCTTCCTGGATCACTAATTCACCTCATTTGCATGGTTTTCACCTGCAAATGGGGTAATTAGCATACAGGAGCTATGTCCATGCAGGAATAGTGCAGGAGCACTCGTGCACATCCAGGGAGCTTGTTCCTAGATCTCTCAGTGGCCATATTGCCTCCAGCAGCTCCTGCACTATTCCTGCATGCCGTGCAGCGCTTGTTGAATCTTGAGGGTTGTTTCAAGGTTTTGTAGTAAATTTTCAGAGTAATCGACTTTACATAGATAGATAAAAACAACCAAATGGTGAAACTGTCATATAAGTAAGCCATTCAAGAAAAAAACCTAGAGTTTTCACTGTGTGAAATATAAATGTATTAAAAAAATATTTTTCTCGTACCAGTCAATTGATTACTCTATTTTAGTTGTCTTTTAGTTGAGTAATTTTTGAACTGTTTCTGGTGTGTAATACCACTTTAATAATACTTTGTAATGCCATTTCCACCTCCTCTTTAAAAAAAATGCTATATATGCTGTTTTACATATAGTACTGAGGAAGCCGCATGTTGTGGAGAAACCACTGTCTTTCAGTCTTTTGGTATTTGTAATTTCAATAAAAAGAGGATTATGTGACTTGATGATGGATATTTTGATGGTTGTACTTAAGATATTCTGTGCATCTAGGGGTCTGTGACATTTTGGATTGCTTGCATGTATATATGTCTATCCATACACACACACACACACACACATTTATATATATATATATATATATATATATATATATATATATATATATATATAAAATTGAACATTCCAAATGTTGAATAGAAAAATCAGCTGATCAGATATACCAGCTTTTTCTCTGTGTGAGATTATGGTATAGGAGGACAGGGCAATTTGCCCTTTCCACATTGCAGTGTGATTTTGAATTTTGTCTATATATTTAGCATGGGCTGTGGAAGTGCAGGGGTCAAGTACTATGAAAAAAAATGCTTTTAAATTTTTAGTTCTTTTGTTTGATTTTCAAAAGGCTACTGATTGACCGGTTGCATACGATCAGTTGCCTTTCGATATAGCAAATTTTCAATATATATGGATATACATGTATGCAAATGCACACACACACACACACACACACACACACACACACACACACACACACACACACACACACACACACACACACACACACACACACACACACACTCACTCTCACACACACACACACACACACACACACCCACAGCATAAAGATATTCCCCGGGATTCAAGAAGCTTGGTGCAAAGACAGTTTTAGCCTTGCACCGAGCATCCTCACTACAGATGGTGCAGCAGCATATATGAATATGTATGAGGGTGTGCTGCCACAACCTTGACGTGCACAGGAAATGTGTGAGAGTGCATTGGGCATGTAAAAGTGCTCAACAGAGGTGTAAACATGCCCCAACACTTACAAAATCTACTATGCCTACTAGTAGAGTCCAGTCCTAATAGTAAATCAGTAATTCAGTGTCCGTGGATACCGAAATGTATGTTAAGCATACAAGAGTGTCCACGAACAGTGAAATAAACTCGAAGTAGTAAACACATAAGCATGTAGTGGAATGTTGAGCCCTGTCCCTAGAACTTTCACAATTAGATTCCCTGTCTCTGTGTCCCTATTATACATTTGAATGCTGCAATATCGAAGGTGTAAGCAAAGCGCAGCATGTCTGCACATCACTGCCCTCCGCCGAGTGTAGCTTACACATCATATTCATTCAAATAGAGAAAAACATGTGGAATCAGCATAAGTGTCATTAGTGTGGTGTTTAGAGCATCCTCCTAACAAACAGGCATTCACGGTTCGAGCCCAACAATAGCACATTTCATTTTCCATGTGGAATTAATGTAATTTTGCCATAAATCCAACATAAGAATATCGCATGAGATATTTAACTAAAATATCATTCAAGCAAAGTGGCACTGTCATAATGAATAAGGTACTAGTAAGCAGGTGTAAGCACGAATAAGCATCAGTAAACATATATAGGTACCAGTAAGCAAGTCTGAGTACACATACGTAGATCTAAGCACTGCCCAGCATAGGAAATGTATATAAGTATATACAGATATATAATATATATATATATATATATATATATATATATATATATATATATATATATATATATATATGAAGAAAGAACGATGTAACAATAAAGCATACAAAAGGAATGAGAAGGGAATCAACAGCAACCCCAGTATTATATAGCGCTGTCAGCGTATGTCATATCCAGCTGGGCAGGAGTGAGCAAAGCACTGCTACTCACACCACAGGCAGGATATTACCAGTGGGGGTAACATTGTTGATTTGCTAAGTCTACTTTACACACAGAGGGTGGTACCTGATGAGGCTACCCAAAAATTTGATAGACCATTTGGCCTTCCGACCATTACACAAGCAAGGCCAGGTATGTTCAAGGATTAAATGGTGGGAGAGCTTCAGAATACATGTGGTGGGAGAACATACGTGTAGGGCCCCTAACGCTCTGGAGAGGGCAATGTATGTAGTTGTGTCATGACTGCGATAACAAGTGGACAATGGAAGGTATGTGTGTATATGGAACACGGGTGGGGTGGAGGAACTATGGGTATGAAATTAAGGAGCCAGGTGTGCCAGGGTTTGATGGGCTGGTTCTAATTGGACCGCCTCGTGGAGGTCAGCAAGTTCGTTATAGGTATATATGCATATACACATGCAGACATCAATATGTAGAAGTACATTCTCTGTAACACATTCATTCCATTTGTAGACATAAATAACATGAATGTGTACTTACAAACCACAACAGTAGATAGAATAATAGGCTGTGCAGAAGAGGGACAGGACAAAACTGTTAAAATGCAGAAGTTTATACAATGACCAAAGTCAGTGCTGTGCTGACAATAATCAAATGTAAGGACTTCCACACACATGGAATCATTTCTGTGATCTGCCAGCTACGGCAACGCCAATTACTAAACCGGTCTATTTGTAAAAGAAATACGCCGAACACATACATAATTAGGCTTTCATGTGTAATGTGTGTGTTACCACATAGTCATACATATTAATTGCAGTGTCATGTTAATGGGAGTAATGATGTAATGAAGTATAGAGTCTAATCTTGACATAAACACATGCGTGTCCTATGTGGAACAACCCAAAAATTGTGAATAGTATTCTTTTGGTCGCTCACGTCACCAATGTGTGTGGACTAAACGTTTGGGAGTTCTGAGTATATGTGGAGTGAGTCAACCAATGGGATGGGTCTATAGGAGTAGGGAGTGGCCAATGTGTAGTGGTGTGGATACACCGCGAATCCGACTGGTGAATGGATGACAGCAGTGTTAGGGAGGCATTGGGGTGTGTGTTTGGGGAACCAGGAGCCATGGGTATATGGGTATATATGCAAATGAAGCAGCACAGCAATAGTGCATTGGTTAGAGCACCCCCCTAATGAACAGACATTCCTGTACCGAATCCCACTGTATCACATGCCATTTACCATCGGTAATCCGTACATGAACATATTGCGACATCTGTCCACTGTATAACCTGCAAAATATCAATTAAAAGATAACTGGAGTGAATTGTCAGTGTCATAATGAATAAGGCACTGATAAGCAGGTAAAGTATATATAAACACAAGTAAGCATGTGTAAGTGCGTTTGCGCTGGGTATGTATTTCTTTACAGACACACACACCATATGTAATATATATCTATATATATATATATATATCTATATATATATATATATATATATATATATATATATATATATATATATATATATATATATAAATATATATACATATATGTATAGACATATATACATATATATATATATATATATATATATAGTTGCAAATATATACATATACGTATAATGTGCCCAGTAATGACTCCTGCAATTCATATGGAGTTACATGTTCTTGGTAACATATCTAAATAGGATTTTAGATTATTTTCTATAAGACCCATTGCTCCTACTAATATTGGGACTGTCTGGGTATCACAGGTTCTTAGGTTCATAGATGTATACTAGGCTAATGGCCCTGGAGCCTTTACAAGCCTAGACCCAAAATTTGCCCAGGCACCATGCCATCCAATGTTAGTTCACAGTGTCCCTATCCAGTAGGGCAACTGGAGTGATCCCTGGAGTGAACTTTCTGTTACCCATCCACTCATCAAGATTTCTCTTGAATAGGGCCAGTGAGGTTCTGTTAATTGTTATAATGAGGGTGTGATCTCTGGATTGTGTGGCGCAGGGAGATTGGGATTTCTTTAGGTGTAGCATTTCAAGTAGAGCTGGGTCGGACATGGCTTTGTAAGTCAAGCAGAGATCACCTCTAAGTAGATGAAAAGAGACTAAGAACAGCTGAAGTTTCTTGAGTCTGTCCATGCAAGACATGTGTTTAAGGCCTAGGATCTTTTGTGAGGTACTTTTGTGGCCTCTCCAGCTGTTTCATTCTTTCACATTGCTCTTGTTTCTGCCTGCAAATCCTATTTTATGATTTTGTGTCTCTCTGTATGCAACTCACTGTAGTCACTGGGCATGGCGCTTTCAATGATCAATGCTACTTTTGTCTTCTTTTCATGGACCACTCTATCTGGTTTTCTAGCATCTATCTTTTGAATACTTGGTAATGGATGTCCCATGTAATGTAAACTTCCTCATTTTCTATGATGCTTTGTAGGTCATGTTTCCAGTATTTTTAAGCCTCTTCAATACCATAATGTTTGCACAAAACCTTTCCCTTATGCCTGTTAAATAGCTTGAGAAATGAACTGCTAAGCTTACTAGATTCGCTATTCAACCACAGCCTCCAGACAGGATTCATCCCTTGTGACTGCAGACTGCAACAGTCATTCTTCATCACAAACAGGGGAACATCAACAGACCCAGGGACAAACAGACCCATATGTTTGACTATTCCTATATGCAAGGCCATGGAAAAAATTATCATTTACCTGATAAACAAAGACATATGAAATCTTCAGACACTGCACCTATTCCAGTTTGGTTTCATCAAGGGCACATCATGCCTCGTAAACCTGGTGGATTTCTTCAAAAAGGTCACTAATGCCATAGAAGAAGGAAAAATAGTGCATGCTGCCTACCTTGACCTGGCAAAGGCATTTGACATAATACCTTACTTGGGAATTACAGACAAAAAACACAAATTTAAGCTTACACCCCCATGTCACCTGATGGACATTCAAATGTCTCACAGACAGGGCAAATTAAGTTATGGTGGGGAAATCCACCTCCACCAAGAGATCTGTTGCTAGTGATGTTCCACAGGGTTTAGTATTGGTACCTTTGCTGTTTGGAATATACTTCTCTGAAGTCAAGCAGAATATAGAGGGTGTTTGGCTGACCAGATTTGCTGATGACTGCAAGCTGGGTGCAATCGTTGAATTCCACAAAGATCTAGATATCCTCCAGAAGGGTCTGGCACAGGCAAATAACTCGTGCCAGAGCCATGGCCTAAAACTTAGTGCAAAGCATACATAATTATGCCCTTTGGGAAGATGACCACCCCTGAAAATTACAACATTGATAACACTTCTCTAAGAGTAGATCCAGTGGTAAGGGACTTGAAAACAGATTGATAGTATCCTAAACTTTGATCATCATATGTCAATTATAGTGAGAACATCCTTCCATGTGCCACAACTTATATGTAAGGGATCTGGCCTCTAGATCCCATCAAATCACAGTTCCATTATACTCAGCCCTCATTAGACCAATAAATAGTCCAATGCATTCTTTGGCATGTACCTGATCAGGCATTTGGAGAAGCTATAGAGATTCATGACTGCAAGAATACAGAGAGTAAAAAACACGTCTTTTGTTGAAACATCAAAGCCCAGTCCCTTTCCTCCATCTCATAAAGACTTCTTGGGAGAAATCTATGCCTAACTTACAATGCAATCTCTATTCCAGCCTTGATCATTTGAAATACAAGCAGCATTAGAATTACCCAATATTTGCAAAACAAGTAGCACTAGAATTATCCAGAATCTAAACCTTGTTTATGGCAAAAACAAAATATGCTGGAGGGACAAGTATGTGTTTCAGAGATTACCCCTTCTCTGGAACAGACACCCCATTCATTTGAATCAGAGCTCTTCCCTAGGCCATTTCAAATGCAGTTTGGACCAAAGGATGGGCAATCACAAATTCACCCATGTCTTGACACCTTTACCCCTTATGCACATGGGCAGCTTATAGATGCTGTAAGGTTAAGGCATACCAAAGCGATTCTAGTCACTGGACATTAATAATTAGGAAAACTCAGTGTAAATGGCTAGGCTTAAAAAGTCTCTAGGGCAGTTATCATAATAAGCTCCTATAATGATAGAAACCAATCAATATCAATGTTACTGGTACTGCAAATACTGTAAATGGCTCTATCTAAAAATGTTCAAAGCTATATCCAGTACTGTCATCAAAGGCAAATCTATATCAGAGCAACAAATAATCTGTTGTACTATTTTAATATATTGCTGTTATCCACTATTATGATGCATTTTGCCTTGTGGTACAAGAAATGGCTGAACAGGGTTTTTGAACAAGATTGTTTACCTGGTTAAAACATATTAAATAATGGCATACATACATACATAACTATTTTTTACATTTTAAAAGGTATGTTATTTACCAGTTTGACTATTGAATTCCTAAAAGTGCAGTTATTTATTTATATTTTAAAGTTGAAGTATAGGAATAAAACATGCATCCAGTACGTTTTTCTGTGTCTGTCATTTCGTGTGATACAGCATGTACAACTAGAGAATGTTTCTACCAAGCTACTTCTTTAGTCAGATTACCCAAGTGAAATGTTTAGTATTGAAGGGCGCATTTGTTCTGTTACATTCCCAATCAAGTAGAGCAGAGGTAATTGCTGCACAGAAGTGATAATGAATAACAAATTGTGAAGAATGTAGTAATGAATCTGAGTAGTGCCGTTTATTACATCAGAGTGCACCATTTTTACAGAATTATTCATCACACTGCAGCTTTAGTGCTTTGTTACAAATCACCTCATTAAGACTTTAGGTGTGAAATTCAGTAAAGAAAAATACTTTTGCGGCGTAGATTAAAGTAATTTTATGGTATCTGATATTGATTGTGAAGCATCTCTGCAGCAGTAAAAAAGGTAGTTAGCTGCTTTTTCAGTTTCATTCATCAGGCCATACCCTGAAGTAAAGTTCATTAAATCATACTGATTTTTCTAAGTTGGCATTCAACAGAAGAAATGACTTAATTCATTCAGTAACTTCGACAATTCAGTATTTGTATTCATCAATAAAATGTGCAAGAGTATCTTTAAGTGGTATAACATTTTTATTTCACATACATTTGGCATTATACTTCAATTTTTTTCATTCTGTTCTTCAATAGATTTAACATTTCATTATAGTTCATCTAATCACTGCTTGTGACACTTATCAATTGAACATTTGGCTATGTATTATTTGGGGGAGGAATATTTCCGTGAAGAGTACAAGTGTGCATTTGTTTCTGTCAGCAGCTGTTGCAATATAAATGTTCGAGAGACCACAAATTGCTACTTCAAGAAGTAATATTTATCAGTGGAATGTTAATAAATTAGCTTTAATGCTTCAGGGAAAATAAGAGACACCCAGCAGAGCTAAACTTCTCAATTCCCAATCTACTTGCAAAACCACTGATTCTGTAAGATGACACTTCAGATATTGATATGTGGCAAGAAGGCCCACCCACATAATTTTTCTTTCTCTCCTACTCTCTGTCTGATCTGGTTGAGGAGTTTCATTTAGTGAATATTACACAGAATTTTGGATTATAGCTTTCTGCCATGCATTTCTTATATTTTAGCCAAGTGATTATAAATTTAGAAATGCCAGTTTATGGAATACTTTTTAAAATATCTAAAACATTGCTCAGTCCTTTTATTTCTACTGACAAATGTATTTCATATTTCACCAAAGTAGAATTGAAAGTGTTTGGAGGGTGGCTTAATGGCTAAGGTGTTTGCCTTGCAAACACAAGGTGTAGTGTGTGAGTCACACAAGGGATAATTGGCTAGGCTTAAAATGGCTCACAAGGGCAGTTAGCTTAGTACTAATCTATGATATGTTAAAGAACAGAAATAAAACCAAAAGATATTCAGTAAAAGCAATGTTCTGCAGATATACAGATGAGATTTCAAGTCCACTGACTTGCTGGTCTAAAAATTATAAGCAAAGCAATATTTTGCTAAAATTTGGAAGTTTAAGATGCAATCTTATATGGCAATAATCCTCAGTAAAGATAACATAGATAAAGTGCTTTTTACTTTTAGACACTAATAAATTATGTGTAACATTACGACTGATTCTCCAGTCATAACCAAGTTGGTATATGTTTGAGAAACGTATTTTGGAAATTTACCTTTGAATAAAATGCACTCAGACATCAAGATTAGTTCTTCTCAGTTTCCCTTCAGTGTATTTGTGCTCACATGGAGTTTTCAGCAGCCATTTGAGACTAGCTCATGTAGGCTTGGTATTTAACTCCTGGTCTGCAGGGTCTCAAAAACACTCGTATCAGCTATTAATTCTGCTGTATGCCTGTGGCCAGTAGGTAGGCTGTATTATAATTAACATTACATCATGCTTTTGGGCTTACTATGAAGTTTTTAGGTTTAGTGGTGTCGTAGTTTTCAACTATTTACATTTGGCTTAGTTTGTTTTGGGGTTCTCCTACTTTCCAGCATTTAACTTGTCTGCTAAGTTGTTGAAAAAATGGTACGAGAGAATATGGAGATCATCTCCTATGTTCTTGAGTGAGTAATTGGCAGCATTATTTTTCCACTTTGTCCATTCTTACAGAGGTTTGATCATCCTCAGGTGGGTTTTACTCTGAACTGCTTCAATGCCAGGTTTTAAAGTCACTGGATGACTGTTTGTTGTGAGAGTGCCTTTTTTCTGGTTTGCCTCTAGGCTGGGGTTTGTTTAAAAAAAAGTTCAGGATATTTTGCCTTTGCTACTGATGATGTGAGTCAGAGTTAGAAATGATTTTCTTTAGGGTTTTACATTGTGTTTGACATGGTTACCATGTAGAAATGTATTTATGATGATCCCTTCATGTTCTTGGTGGTTGGCTTTGGATTGCTGTGATTGTACTATTTTATTCTGGGGTTTTCCAATGTGTTCGACATGGTTATACTGTAGAAATTTATTTATGATGATCCTTTAATGTGCTTGGCTGTTGGCATTGGATTGTTATGGTTGTACGAATTTATTTTGGGAAGTTTCATTGTGTTCTATATGGTTACACTGTAGAAATGTATTTATGATGATCCTTTCATGTGCTTAGCGGTTGGCTTTGGATTGCTGTGGTTGTACTAACACTGGCTGTTGGCTCTCTTTGATGTTAATGTTTGTATTTCCTTTGTACAAACCATGTGGCAGCTGTGACTGGGCATTTTGTGTAGACAAGAGTCTTGTCTGTTTTTGCCGAAGCTTTCTGAAGACTGAAGCTTTCTGAAGCTTGTGGGCTCACGCCTAGCATTATCCTACCTATGGAGATGTTTTTGAGTCAACAGATGTCAGATTATAATTTAAGTGTGGATATGTCAGTGTTAATGATATGGTAATTGTCAGCAATTACTTCACTTGTTCCCTCTTTGAACAAAGAAAAAAAAAACATTTGTAGTGGAGATTATGTTAATATTTTCTATCTGGTCAATGCAGATTGTATTCAATGGATTCTGGATTCTGTGGGATCAAGTGCAAGGATATCGCATCAACTCTTACAGAGTTAAGAAATCATCAGTCTGATAAATTTAGGTCAAAATCTTGAGACAACTGTCTATTTAATTTTATACACTTCTTGGCAGGATCCTGCTCAAGCTTTACCCCTATTGCTCATAGGTTCATAGGTTCATAGGTTGGTACTAGGTTATTGGCCCTAGGGCCTCTACAAGCCTAGCCATAACAATTCCCTGGCTATTTCTTCCCAAACTATTTACTTCCCTGGACCCCTGTCTAGCAGGGCAACTGACGTGATCTCCAGGGTGAATTTCCTTTCTCCCATACAATCGTCAAGGTTCCTTTTGAAGAGGGTCAAAGAGGTGTTCTGCTTGTCATGTACGGGCAGTCTATTCTAGAGTCTTGGGAGTGTCTGGGTCAGAAACCTATCCCTCCAGCATGTTTTGTTTATTGTGATGACAAGGTTTAGACCCCTGGAGCGTGTGGCTCTGAGGGATTGGGATTTCTTTAAGTGCAGCATGTCCATGTTAATATAAATGTGACAAATTGTCTTTAGCTATCAGAGACCTTCTATAAAAAACTTAGAGAAACACTGATATTTTTGTGTCAGTTTAACTTTGCTTGTAGAGCAGTAGCTCCTGGTAGGATGTTCACATGTTCCACAGTCAATTTATTATATGGAGGGTGACAAAATATTACAGGCTCAGGTTTGCTAGGCAGATTTGCAATCATGGTCTATATATCAGACTTCAATTTTATGGCTGTCTGTCAAGAGCACTGGGTGACAACTGACATCTTACAGCTCTTTACAGATGCAGGAGAAGGTAATGTCATGGAAATATGCTTTTAAGGGTTCTGGTTTTCTGCCCACTAACCTTCTAGTTCAAACTCTTCTAGGAAAAGGGACACCACATTTCCAGATCATATGTCTAGCTGAAAAGTTGCAGTCAGAATGACACATGCAATAATAAAATAATTTTACATTATGCAATCAGTCTTTGGTACAAGTTTTGATCAAAATATATTCTGGTTCTATCCAGGTTCAGTTAATTTCATGACTTTTGATAATATACAGCTTATGAATTAGTCTGTCATTATATGCCAAAAACATTTCAGGGGTTTTTAATTTGTTTATTAGGTTCATAGGTTCATACGTTCATACTAGGCTATCTGCCCTAGGGCATTTATAAGCCTAGCCAGAGTGTGTTTGGCTTTTGCCACCCATTTTAAATGAATTTTGCTATGCCCTTTTTCGAGGTTAGTATACTGTGCCTCTGTCTAACAGTGACACAGAAGTGATACCCAGGGTAAACCTACGATCTCCCATCCACTCATCAAGATTCCTCTTGAAGAGAGTCAATGAGGGACTCTGCCTAACCTGGACTGGGATTTTATTCCAGAGTGAAGGGAGCCTCTGGGTTATGAATCTGTCCCTCCAGCATGTCCTATTTATTTCAGTGCTGAGGATCAAGTCTCTTGAGCACGTAGTTCAATGGGATTTGGATTTTCTGAGGTGCAGCATGTCCATTAATTCCGGGTTGGACATGGCTTTATACGTCAGGCACCAATCGCCTCAGAGCAGGCGGTATGCCACTGAGTAGAGCTGGAGTTTCTTTAACCGGGCAGCATATGGCATCTGTTTGAGCCCTTTGAGCCTCTTGGTGAGGTACTTTTGGGGTCTTTCCAGTTGCTGCAGGTGTCTGGTAAGGTACATCTCAAAAGGGGCATTGTACTCAATTATGGGCCTGATGAGGGATGAGTAAAGAGGCACGATGAACTCCCGTGATCTAGATGTGAATCCCTTCATGATTAGGTGGGCTATATAAAATGTTTTTCTAACCACTTTGGCCACGTGGTTTTCAAATGAGAGATTGCTAAAAACTTGGGTCCCCAGGTCCCTAATTACTTCTTCTGTACTTAATGGATTACCACCTATGTTGTAATTTGTGGGCACTTTGTTTTTGCCAAAGGGGATGACTATACACTTTTTGGCATTTAGCTTGAGGCCATGGCTCTGGCACCAGTTGTCTGTTTCTATGAGGCCCTTTTGTAGGATGCTTGTGTCGGCTGGAGAGTCGATTATAGCACCTAGTTTGCAGTCATCTGTGAACTTGGTCAGCCACAGTCCTTCCGTGTTGGCCTGTACCTCCGAGAAATATATACCGAACAAGAGAGGTCCCAGGACTGAGCCTTGTGGGATGCCACTTGTAACTGGTTTGGAGTCTGACATGGCTCCAGCAATTCTAACCATGTGTGTTCTGTCCTTGAGCCAGTTTGAAACCGATCTAGTGACATAGGGGTTTATATTTAAGCTGGTGAGCTTATCTATAATGCCCAAGTAGGGTATTGTATCGAAGGCTTTTGCGAGGTCCAGGTAGGCTGCGTGGACCACCTTCCCCTCATCAATGGCCTTGGTGACTGTTTCAAAGAAATCAACCAGGTTTAAGAGGAAGGATCTGCCCTTAAAAAAGCCGAACTGGGTAGGATCCAGTGTCTGTAGGTCCCCGATATCTTTATTTATGAGGTCCATGATGATCCTTTCCATAGCTTTGCAGACCAAGCTAGTCAGGCGTATGAGATGATAGTTTCCAGGATCCATTGAGGCACCACCTTTGTGGAGAGGGACCACTGTTGCTGTACGCCACTCTTTGGGTACATATCCTGTAGTAAGGCTGAGATTGAACAGTAGTTTCATGTTTGGGTTTAGCTCTTCTTGGAGTTCATGTAGGACGCAGCCCAAGACACCGTCTGGTCTCATTGATGCTGTGTTTTTTGCTTTGGAGAGGGCAGCTCTTACCTGAGCATCTGAGATGTCAGGGGGGCAGCACTCTGCTGGGATAGATATTTGTCCTTTTGGTGGGGGGGGGTTGCGTTGAACCTGTCAGCTAGGATGTTGGCAATGTCTGTGGGTTCAGTGTATTTTCTGTCATTTTGGACTAATTCTGAGCATATCTGGGAATTCCCACCCAGGTTTCTAACATATCTAAAGAATGCCTTGTGATTATCCTTAGTGTCCTGTGCAATTTTTCTCTCAAAACTGGCCTTAGATGATTTTATGAGTGCCCATAGTTTTTTGCTAATACTGATCAGAGATGCCTTCCCTTTTTGGGATTTTGCTCTATCATGTAGTAGCTTCCTCCTTCTATTGTATAGTTTGTGGCTGGGGTCCACCAGACAGGACGCCTGCCTTTGGAGGATTGGGTTTTGGTTTTATTTGGGATTGCATGATCCATGCATTCCTGAAGGTGTTCATAGAATGCGTTTATAAAGGATTCTGTGGTCTGGGCCATATTTTCCACAGGCCCAGGGGCTTTGAAGGATTCCACCTCGGTTTTGAGGAGTGTGAAATTTGCTTTAGAGAAGTTTTTCACTGTGGTTTTCTGGGCAGGGGGGTGGGGTCGGGATGTGACTATCCAGTGAGATTAGTTTATGGTCTGATCTTACCAGTGAGGGATACACTTCTGGTCTGGAACATAGAACCCTCATGTTGGTGATGATCAGGTCCAGTGTGTTTTCCCCTCTTGTGGGAGTGGTAACAAGTTGCTCCATAGCATTTGAGTTTATAAATTCTAGGAACCTTTAGGCTAGGGTGTTGGAGTTAGAGTAATGCTCCCAGTCTATGTTTGGGTAGTTGAAGTCGCCCAATATAATGGTGTTTGGAGAGACCTTCATATCTTCCAGTGTTCTCAGGAAGGCCGAGTGGGGTTCCTGGGTTTGGGAGGGTGGTCTGTAGCAGGCTATAAACTGGAAGGCAGTTTTACCCACTGTTAGTTGCACATGGATAGTCTCTGATGCTTCGTGCTGTGCCACCAGCCTGGAGGTGTGGGTATCTTTGACGAATATTGATACTCCCCCTCCTTTTGTGGTTCAGTCCAAGTTTTGGGGCCGAAAAGCATGGTATGAGGTATAACCTGGTAGTGCTGGGGTGCTCTTGGGGCCCTTGAACCAGGTTTCTGTTACTGCACAGATATCAATGTTCTCCATGCTAAGGAGAGTTTTGAGTGCGTGCATCTTGAGGTTTAGACTTCTGGCGTTGAGTAGAATTACTCTTAGTTTCTTATCCCTTGTGATACCTATGGAGGTGGGTTTGTCTTTTGAGCCTTGCCTAAAAAAGGCACTATGGGGGTGGCAAGAGCCTTTGCCAATATCCAAAAGCCCAGGGGTGACAGGTGCAAGCCGTACCTAGTGAAGCATCGTGGCTTGTCGAACATGTCATCCCAGGCTGACAGGCATTAGATCCCCTTTGAATGACACCAATACTTAAGCCAATTGTTGAAATTGATCATCTTGTCTTCATATTGCAGCATCATTCTTGGTGAGGGTAAGATGCTACTCAAGGTCAGGGTCATACCGGCCTGGGCTACATGCTCAGAGAGCTCCTCTAGGTCTCTTTTCATGTAGTCCAGGGAGGTATGTCTCAGGTCATTCACACCAGCATGGACAATGACTGAGTCATATTTGTACTTGCCTTGGAGTGACCTGAGTGGTTGTGTTATATGGCGGATCCTAGCACCCGACAGGCAACTCACCATGACCTTCTCTTTCTTCAGCCTGGTGAGCGGGACATCAGTGTGCCTGATGATAGTCACCTATTACAAGTGTATCAGGTGTGTTGTTTAGCCTTAAGGGCTGTGACTGTTCGGCACACTGGCTTTGTGAGCTATGTGTTGCACGTGTTTTGTTTTGGGGTAGCGGTTGCTTGGGTGTCTGCTTTGGAGGTCTCTGCTGCTTAGGGGGATTTTTATTTAGAGCCTCTGAGTATATTTTTGGGTGTTTATGTGTTTGGTTTGCTGTCGTGGTAGGTCTATGTGAGACTGGAATTGTAGTGAGTGTGGTTTCCTTCTCCTCCTGACTGGTTATGCCAGTACTGAGCTGAGAGAGCTTAGCCTCCAGTTTGGCTATATGGTTGCATCTCTCACATGTGTTGGAATTTGTTGGGAGGAGGTGGGGGTTGTCTGTGTACATGAGGCAGTTGTAATATTGCCTCAAGATTCCCAGATTCACCAGCTGGACTGGAGAGGAGATTGACAACTGACCTTTGGACATGTTAGAATAGTATTGGGAATTCCTTTATAATTGAAAAAAAAGGGCCAATGGGGAACAAGGTACTCAAGGGGAGTTTGTGAGGGTGTAGTGCTTTTAATTTTTTAGTGCTGACTTATATAATTGCTTTAGTGAGCAAGTGCCAGGCTTTAGAATAGGAATAGGGTGATTATTATGAGAACTAGATCAGTTCTAAGGGAAAAAGTGAAGAGCAGACTTTGTGGAGCCGAGAATGGTTTAAACCCAATTAACCGGAGCTGCCCGATGCTGCGCTATGCGCAAAATCGTGCAAAGCCGCGCCAAAGCGGGTTTTATACACAGGGACTTGAAAGAGCTAGAAATTGGCCCAAAATGGCCAATAGACCACCAGATTCTTGTGCTGGGATCACTCCTCCAGGGATAAATAATCTGCTCTAAGCTCCCCACTGCCACTGGTGAACAAAGAAGCCTCCTTTTATCCAAGAAAGGAAATGGGCAACACAGGAACTTTCCAAAAGTCCAAAATACAACAAAGCCTGTATCTGGACTACTCTAGGTCAGGAAAGACGGGAAACAAGGATAATTTTTTTGTTTTTTTGACACTTTTTTGACACTTCTTCTCATATACAGGTCTCTAAGTTTCACCATTTGTCTCCAGGAGTAGTGCCAACCTCTGGATAATAGAAGTATAGCTAAATCTTTATGATGGAATGTTTTAGCTCCCAACACCAAGAAAGTGTATGGAGTTGACATTAGGTCCTTTACATGTTTTTATCTGAGTCTCCCAGTGGAAGAGAGTTTGCTCACATTGTCTTGCTGTGCATTATTTAAAAGGACATTGCAAATGGAAATAAACTATACTACTACTGACGATAATAATAATAATAATAATAATAATAGCAGTAATGCAAAAGTATTTTTACACTTATTTAATAATTAAGTATCCCACAGAATTAAAAGTAGACTTTCTGAGTAAAAAAAAAAAAACAGTTCCTAAGAACTAAGTGGAAGAAATTGAAAGGGGAAGAAGTCAAAAGAGGAAAGAAGGAAAGCAAATTTCATATCTGGGCAAAAAAATGATGCACATATAGTTTGGATTGGACAAATAAGGAGACAGAATGATTAAGAATTTGGAATGTTAATCAGAGGTACAAGGACAAGGAAGAATCACTTGTGGTAATAACAGTGTAAGAAAAGAAGGGCATGTAAAAAATCCCTTTAAAAAAGATACACAAGTGTATTGAGACCTGAGGGAAATGTGAGAGTGAATCAGGAGATCTAAAAATGTTTCAAAGAAGTTAAAAGGAAAAGAGAGGGGAGGAAAGGGATTGCTGGGTATACGACCAGATGTTAAATGAGTACGGAAAGAAATTAAAATCAGGTGAGTAAAAGCTAGGGGAAGATGGAAAAGAGGGAGAAAGAAAATGAAGAAATTGTGGTGGAAATGAACAGTGAGTAAAACATAAGGCATGGTGAACAAAAAAGAATATTGAAAGCAATCTGTGAGGTAGACATGACTTGAATATAGAAGAATAAGGATAAAGAAGAGTAATTTGTAGACTAGTGAAGAGGGAATTTAGACAAAGAGATTATATGATATTATGTAAGTTTAAAATGAAGACTGGAAAGATAATTATACATTTTGCAGATGTAATCCAGAATGGCCAATGATCAGGGCTGGTGCAAGCATTTTGGCCTCCCCCAGCAAGTTTTAATTTGGGGGCTCTATCCAGGAGAATATAAAAAGTGTGAGCACATTGCTGTCATTCCCCCTTCCCTATCAAGCTCATGCAGTACCATTAACAATCACTGCATAGTGTTACTACATTCAGACCATTAAAAAGACTTGGAATGCCAAGGTACACACTGACTGGCATTTAGTACCAATGTTACATTATGGCAAGCCCTTGTACCACAGCAAGGTAGCCACTCATAATGGTGCACACACAAGCACACACACACACGCACACACGCGCACACACACACACACACACACACACACACACACACACACACACACACACACACACACTGAATATGGGGTGGTGCAGTGGTGCAGTGGGTAATGTTCTCACCCTGCAGTAAGAGGTTTTGTGGTTCAGTTTTCAGCTGGGGTGTCTTCTGTACCAAGTCTGCATGTCCTCCCTGCATTCATGTGGGTTGCCTCTGACATTCCAAAGACATGCTTCTGGAGAGTTTCTCACCAGGCCTCCGGTTAAAATAGGCTCTCTTCTAGTTGGATTTTCCTGGCCAAGAAATGATAAATAAATAAAATAAATAAATAATTTAGCACCAGTGCTACATTATGACATGCCCCTGTACAACAGCAAGGTAGCCGCATGCATAGGTTCACACACTGACTGGCATTTAGTACCAGTGTTATATTACAATAAACCCCCTGCACCACAGCAAGGTAGCCACTTACAGATTTACACACACACACACACACACACACACACACACACACACACACACACACACACACACACACACACACACACACACACGCACACACATGCACACACACACTGACTGGCTTTTAGTAGCAATTTTGTTACATTATGACAAGCCTATGTACTGTGTCAAGGTATCCAGTCCCACAGTTTAAAAATAAATCCAGCAACTTACCTTTCCTGCAGCTGATAGAAAGCTGCTACAAATCCTCTGCTTGCTTCTCCTACACACAGACCAGACCAGTTCAGCCCTTTTAAATTGCCCTCAAAAGGACAGTTTTTCATATCTTTTAGAAATTGCCCTTATAAGTGAAGTTAAAATGCAGCTGCTCTGCTGGTGCCACGGTCATTCCAGGAAAATGTACATCCTCCATGCATCCTTGTGTCATACCTCTCAACCTCTTATAGTAAAAAATCTGGACAAAGCCAAAAATAATGGGGGTACAAAGGCTTAAAAATAGGGACACTTTTTTTGCTCATATAAACTTACAAACTTGCTTTCAAGCTTTGCTTCAACATACATTTTTCTGAAGGACATAAAGTCTGAAACTTAAATGTCTGTCATTATTTAGTGACTGCAATACTCACTGATTTGTAATAAAACCACAAATTTTATAAAGAACAAACCAAAAATATGGAGCAAAAACTGGACATTCTAAAAGAATCTGGGCATTTGAAAACCGTGCCTAACAGATGGACATGTTGCTCCTTGTTCTTCATTACACTATTGTAATGATGTTTTCAAATATGGAAAAGAAGGTAAAACATTCATTTTAAAATGCTCCAAATAATGTCTGCAGACATGCAAAATAAATGGAAATGTTGCTTTTGCTTGTTTTGGTTATATTAGTTACCCATCTGTCTGTTAGGTCCATTCGACATAGCACAATTTTCTGTTCATCAATATAATGCTGCATGCCAATAATCCACAGAACTGGCCCAACAGACCACCAATTAGAGCAAAGCTAATCAGGAAGCTAGAATTTGTTTTCTTGACTGCTGCAGCCAATCAAATCCCTTGCTTCAGAATAAAAAAGAAAAAAGAAATGTAATCACACAATGACACTATATAGCCAAATGTCTGAGGCACCAAGCAAGGAGTGGAAGAGGAGGAGAAACCCATGGCTGCTTAATGTGGGGGCTCTCATATGCAGGGAGATAGCTGGGTCTCCGTGTGGCTGTGGGTTCAGCATGTGCCTAACACTGGCTATGCCAATGATCAGGAATTATTCACATGTTCTAGGGCTGTGAAGGGGAGGAAAGTTTGAAATGATACTTAATAAAACTGGAATAATGCGTTTTTCTTTTTTTTTTTTAATATCAGAACTTCTGAGTATTTAAAAGATGAAAAGAGACTGGAATAATAAGGGAAATGATGGCAGTAGTACTTGTAGGCTCAACTAACAGTAATTTATCTGAAAATAAAAGAGAGGAAACACAGTAATTGAGATGATTATGACGATTAAAAATATTAGAAATCTTAATCTTTTTTTCTTTCTAAAACATGAAGCATGGAAGGAAAATGCTAGGCGAGTGCCACACTCCCAAACAAAATGGAATAAAAATGGAAAGAGTGGAACTCTGAAAAAGAACTATGGGAAAGAAGGCACGATAATCGAAAAGTCTATGAGACTTCAGAGGTGGAATAGTTAATACAGATAAAGTAGGAAATATGTCAGATGTGCATTACTTAACTGGTATCAAGTTGCATGCACCTACTGAGTATTTAAACAAAGTAACCCTGTTCCTCTTAAGATTTCTGAAGAAGTTCGATTATGTAAAAATAAACAGCGAATGAAAGCACTCAAATCTACATCTGTCTCCTGTCTGGTTCTTTGCCATTGATCACCTAGGTTTTTTGTTTTTTACACACATAGATATATATATATATATATATATATATATATATATATATATATATATATATATATATGTGTGTGTGTGTATGTGTGTAGCAGGGGAGTGGGGGTGCAGGGGGGCTTGCTCACCTGCTTAATTGCATTGTTATTTTCATTGTGTGTGCGTGTGTGTGTGTGTGTGTGTGTGTGTGTGTGTGTGTGTGTGTGTGTGTTCAGCATACTGAGTTTCGTGAAAGTGAGTTTTCATTGAAATGCATTTTCGCGGAACTCAGCTCAGTCATTTTAGTTCATGAAAGTGTGCTTTTGTTGGATCAAAGTACATTAATATATACAGTACATATAGATAGATATATGCATGTATCTGTATAGATGTATATAGATATAGATATAGGTATAGATATACATATGCATATAGTTCTATATTTTGCATAAAGAAATTCTTAACTACTGGAGCACATGTCCACAGATTCTCCCCAGGCCACATTTTCCCTGCTTTATCTGTCATGGCTGGAAATTTTAACCCAGCCACTTTATCACATCTTTAGCCTTTGCTTGACACAAGATATACTGCCAAACATCTGTAAAACAACACTCATCCCCCTACTGTCCAAACAATCTAAACCAAAAAACACATCAGACTTTTGGACTTCTGGTATGGTGGCAATCAAGTAAAGTCTGATGTTTTGAGCTCCCTGTAAGATCATGGGATGTCTGATACATAAATGAATATTTTAAGAAATAATTAACATCCTAAGAGACTGTGCAGGATTAAAAATCTTCCACCATGATTCCAAGATGGCTGCCGACTAGATTGGTCTCTACTCTTTGAGCTCCTCACAGTTATTTAAACCTTGGTATTTTTTATAACTTTCTGCCAATCTTTTTCCTCAGTTTTTTTTTGTAAAAAGATTCTATAAATCTTTTTATATGCAATTGGATTGTTTTTTCCTCTGGACTTTTTATCCTGGGATTTATTTTACCTCAGAACAAATTTTGTTCTATAAGCTGCTTGGACACCAGTTGCTTAGTCTATTCCTGGATCCAGTTATCCTGTCAGTGGTACTTCATCTCTGGGCATGGCTACAAAATCTGACTCCATGGAGACTCACCCTACAAAGGCCAAATTTTCTTCAATGCTCTCTCCTGAAAAAGATTCCGGTTCAAAAAGGCTAAGGACATCTAAACAATCTACTGAAACTTCCAAAGTAAGTAACAAAGAATTAAATGACTCAAATTTCCTGTTAGATGAACTAAAGGTAGCTTTAAAGCCTATCCAAAGTGCTATCCAAAACTTTTCAGAGCAATTTGCTGACTTTAGTAAAACATTAAAGCAAATAAATGATAGAATGGATATAATTGAAAACAGAAATTCAGCTTTAGAGATAAAAACTGATTCATTGGAAAATGACCTTAAGTCTAAAGATTTGAATCTCTGATATACAAGCTAAACTGTTGGATTTGGAAGCCAGAAGTCGAAGAAATAACATCATTATTCGTGGTTTGCCTGAATCTTATGACAATAAAAACTTATTATCTATAGCTAAGAACATCTTTGAAACCTTGTTAAACTGTGAAACTTCATCAAAATCTATAATTGTAGAGAGAGCACATAGAGCATTACGTGCTAGACAAGATTCTTCATCACCAAGGATTATTTATACTAAATTATTAAACTTTCAAGATACTTTCCATATCCTGGAAGCAGCTAAAAGTAAAAAACAATTTATATGGAAGTCGCATAAACTGTCATTTTCTCAAGACCTTCCTTCACAAATAAAACTAAATAGACAAAAACTTGCCCCTTATTGTCCTGACTTGATAAAAAGAGGGATAAGATTTTGTATGTCTTATCCAAATACATTGTCTTTTACAGTCAATGAAAAAAGATTTATGTGCTCTGATCCTAAAGAGGCTAAAGATATTTTTCTCAAAAATTTTAAAAAGCTTCCTGAATCTATACCATAAACATATTACTTTTTAATAGATTTCAACATGGTGTTGTCCTGTTAATACCTGGATTTTGGGACATGCTTATTTACTAATGACAAATCTATATTTGTATTGAGCATATTCTTTACTTTGGTTAGATAAACTTCAATAATATTGTGACAGTATATGTTTTCTAGATTTTTAGTAATAATATCTGCTTTTTAACTGTATAGTTATTTTTTGTATCCTTCGAATGCAGTGGGCTATTATTTTTTTTTAGTTTATAGGTTACATCCCTTTATAACAGTTATTTAGGTTATGGAGGGAACATTTCTGCTCCTCGAGAACATCTGAAGAGAAAATCTTCTCCTTACAGCGCCAGCAGCTTATTCGCCAGCTCACACATCTACTGTGGAATCTCGGGGACTGATAGTGACGTCATCATTCGCTGAGGAGGACTGCAAGATGCACATTCGCACTGGCATTTTTTCTTCAGTAAGCATTAGATCTCACAATTGACTTTGTCCCTGTTTATCTAACCACAGAGGTATGCAGACAATGTACAATAATAGATTTTAGTTGTTTAATGTTCAGTTACAAAACATATACATTAGCAACATAAATGTCACATAAAACTCTATCACACCGATAATTAGATTAGATGAAAAGTTCATCAATTAATTAAACATTCAGGCAAATTAAAGCACTAACTATAATAGTTTCAAAAAGGTGATGATATAGGATTTCAGTAGGAGTCACTATATGGAGAAACTTAAATAAAATTAATGCTTGTTATTGAGCCATAAAAGCACACAAAAGTATACACGTAATTGGACTACGCTTCCTCAGATTTATTTAACATTTAATAACTTATATTCCTATAAACAGAGATTTTTATGGCATACAAGCCAAAAGAACAAGAATGAAGAATTAATAATGTAGTTAACAACAGCTGTTCTTTGGAACACCAATAGAGATATAGTGCAAGTCAACGGACCTGCCTTTGACAGCCAAAAAACATAAATTCAAACAAACAAATGGCATACTCAAAACTTCAATTCATGTTTGCAAGATTACTGTCAGCAAAACCAAGATACGGGCTGGCGGGGGATAGACCGGATGGTGGGGTATTCTCCGATACGGACCATTTTATAACTGAGTACACACATCCAAAGGGACGGATGTTTTCCGTCGTTCGACATCACAAACACCTGATTGCGAATGTTTTAAACTGTGGTGTTGTGAATTCTAGACATCTTAAATATAACTGGTTACTGACACAAGAGATGATAACAACGGCGGCCAGTTTTACTTGTAGGCTTGAAGTGTGAATATTACATAATCTTGTTTTCATTAGAGATTGATTTGCACTTTTATTCGCAACCATGATTAGTAATGACGAGAATTGGCTTACTAAACATGCTCTTGGTTAACCAAACTAAGGAGTTAATTGATGTATTAGGCTTCATATCTACTATTTAAACACATTGTGCATTGTAGCTCTTTGTTTTATAAGGAAGCAGGATCCAATTTTAGCGACGTAAAAAGTATATGTGTTTTCCACGCTTCAGGTCTATTGTAAATGGGATGGTTTATATGTCGGGATGTGCTTCCGTTGTTTGGCTCATTTTTAGCTGTTTATAAGATTATGCCAAAAGGGATTTATTAAATGCTTAAACCACATATAAATTTAAAACACTAATAGTTGAATCATTTGCAATTAAGACTTTCCTGTTCAACTAATAATTTGTGTTAGGCGGATGGCTCACTATTACATCTTTTGAAATTAAAGAAATACTAACGTATTATCCAGGTCTGTTAAGAAAACCGACAGGCAAATATCAAATAAATAAATTGTTTATGTTGTATAATAATTCTAATGTCACTACACACATGATATAACTAAAGTATTGAACAAAAACATATGGTTATGTTGTCACGAAAACACTCATATACAGATCCAATATTCCCTGTATTAACAAAGAGCAACACGGAATATGTATAAATACATTTTAACTATGTTGGAAATCATCTTGAAATGTGCTTCTACTAACAGATATCATAAATTCATCACAATATATTAAAATGATGAACTATTAAGATGCTACATCTACTCCAAGGTACAGAATACTATATGAGCTATCAGTTTAGCAGTTTTAAAATTTTGACACTTCACAGTTGATCGAGACAAATCAATGTTCCTCTTTTTTGTATAACTATTTTGAGATAGTCATTGGAAGCAAACGGAAATGGTCTTTAACTAAATAAAATAGGTTAATCACATTTAAGCTTGATAACAGAAATGATCAAATAAGAGAATGCATTTTTCCTATGATATGTTTTTTACAGTGTAGTTTGAATATTTAGCATAAATGTTAAAATATTATTTTTGTATACACTGTTCTATTGCTGTAGTAACATTTTCATGCATTCACCGACACTTTTGGAAATCAAATTATTTGTTTCGGTCCTGTGTGGATGCTCTAAAAAGTACATTAACTGGTTAGTTGTGCTTTACATCCTGTTGATATAATGCTTCTTTATACTTCAAAAAGACATTATAACTTTATAATTAATAGTGATATTGATTCAGTATTTTAAAATTATTTTCTCAAACTATAGGTTGTTGCATTAAGATCATTTATTCTGGTGTATATAATGTATATTAAGATATGGTCTGGTAATACTTGTTGGTACTTATCTTATATTTTTAGATAGTGCCAATGTACATATATTAAACACTAAACTGCCGAGAACTGATGCTATATAACAGCTAACTTGATAGTTAAAAATTTTTATATGGAGTAATTTTATAGATTTTGGTCTCTTGGGAGTTAGTCTGTGATGCTTTTGGGCTAGATTTAAATATTTATATTATAATTTTAGATATTTTTTGTCATTATTATCTTTATTTGACTACTGTGAAATTTGATGTGTTCTACTGCATGATTAATTAATAATGCATAAATCTCAACTGGTTCTGCACTATTTATAGATATTTCCTTTATATATACCTAAAACATTATTTTATTTATGTTACATCTATCATTAGCTTTTCATAAGACTATTGTTATATATAGTAATGATAGTATAATCGTCTATTAATACTTAGATATATTACTCTACATATACTTATTTCATCATTTTATTTATTACGATATGTTGCTTTTGTTAATCATAAATTATTTTTCCTTTTTCTTTTAGGAATAATTGAGGAAATTCATTTCATTATTATGTATTTTACTTAATAAATAGGAGCTCATAGTTAAGATATTAAGTAGGGATTGAGTATGTTGGACATCTTGAAATTAGTTAGTATTGTATATAGGTTTTGTAATATAATACCGGTTTTATTTTTTGTTAGGCTTTTAGTGAGTATTTTTTATGATAATCTGATTTTATTAATATCTAAAGTTACAACTTTCACTTTATTCATATTTGATCCTCCTTTATCAATAGGTGTTTGGTGGGTAGGCACTAGGGTCAGGATAAAGGATATAAATAAATTCTACGTTATTCTTGACATTAATTTTTTCTCTACACTAGGCATATTTGTGGTTTTGATTATTCACCCAAGCTTTGTACAGACTAAATTTGTTCCATCCCTACATTTTGGACGAACTGATTTAAATACTCTTGTGATCTTACTATGTTTTTTTTCAGCATCAATACTAATTGTCTAATTTGAATATGCCAGTTGATATAATATTGGATTCTTGGAACGTCAGAGGTATTCAAAATAAAGCAAAAAAGTCATTATTGTTTCATTTGATTTTTAAGTCACAGGCCAATATTTGTTTTATTCAAGAATCCCATATTCCTCGTCTTGATTGGAATAAAGAGAGGAATAAAAAATGGATCAAAAAGATTATAGCTTCAGGGGACTCATCTAGCTCTAAAGGGGTAGCCATAATCATTAAACAGAAATTCACGGGTGATATTATTGATGAGAAATTTGACAATGAAGGTAGATGGTGCTTATTTACTGCTTCCATTCATGGTCTTGACAAACCTCTTATAGTTTTAAACATATATAGCCCATGTAATTTACAACATTTGTTTATTTTTAAAATCTATAATATCCTCACATTATATAAGGACCATTATATAATAATAGGAGGAGATTGGAATGCAGTAATAAATCCAGAAATTGATCGATCTCGTTCCACTGCTTCATATAATTATCAATCTACTAAGGCTCTTAATGATCTGATGATGGAGTATAGCTTAATTGACCCACTACATACTGTTAAAATTTCAAATAGGAATGATATTTATACATATTATTCTAAATGTTGTCGGTCATGGTCCAGATTGGATTTTTTTCTAATCTCTGATTCTATTTCAAAATATATCTTAGATTTTAATATTGAACCTAGATTTTTCTCAGACCATTCAAGAATTTTATTAAAATTAAACGTAAATACTAATATTAAAAATAAAATTAAATTAAATAAATGGTCTTTGAATAATAACTTACTACTAAATAAAGAAACTTGTAAACAATGCTTCGAAATCTTACAGGAAATGGAAGGTAATTTGAAGGCATCTGATATCCCTTATGATATACAATGGGCGGCTTGTAAAGCGAGATTAAGGGGAGTATTTATCAGTAAATCGGCCTATTACAAAAAACAACACTTAAGGAAAGAGGAGAGCTTAAGGTCTAGAATTCTATCTTTGGAAAATCAACTTAGACGGAAACATGACTCTACCATAGAAAAACAGATTTTTGAATGCCAAAAAGATTTAATTTTGCTTCATCAAAATGATCTCTCTTTGGCTGAACAAAAGTTACTTGCCTCATATTCAGAATGGGCTCAGGTTCCGTCTAAACTACTAGCTAGAATTATTAAAATTAATTATGACAGACCAAAAATCTCATCTTTGTTTTATAAGAACAATTTCTATAACACTGATGAAGAGATTATTCAGCTCTTCACTTCTCTATATACGGACTTATATTCAAATTCTTCTAATGTTGCTAATGATAATTACATAAAATCCTTTTTAAGTTCTATAAATTTCCCTAAATTAAATGATAACCAACAAAGATTGCTCTCTGCCCCTATATCTATACAAGAAATCTCGGATTCAATTGATAATCTTAAATCGGGCAAATCCCCTGGTCCAGATGGTTTCACTCCAGAATTTTTCAAAACTTTTAAATTGGTAATTCTTCCATTTCTTTTCAAAGTATATAATCATATAAGAGTCAATGATATTTCAGATATTCACTGGAACACATCTAAAACTATTTTAATTCTGAAAAATAATAAAGAAAAATCAGACCCAAGTAATTATAGACCCATCTCTTTAATAAATGTAGATATTAAGATTTTATCATCTGTATTGGCTAATAGACTGAAACAGATTTTACCATCAATTATTTCTCAGGATCAATCTGGATTCATGTCCCACAGACATGCTTGGGATAATGCATTGTCCTTAGAATCTATCACTCATCTTATTAAAAAAGATACAAACCCGTTATATGCTTTGATCATGGATGCCTCAAATGCCTTTGACAGAGTAAGTTGGACCTTTTTATTTCAGACTATGTCCTGTTTCAATATTCCTTTATTCTTTATAAACTTTTTAAAGGTTCTATACAAAGATATGTTTACTAGACTCTACATTAATGGACACTCTTCTTCTTCTCCTATAAAGATTAATAGTGGAACAAGACAAGGGTGTCCACTGTCTCCCTTTCTTTTTAACATGTATTTAGAACCTTTATTGCTACATATTATTCAGAATACTTTTCATAATATTCCTAGAATTCTTAACACGAATATTTATTTTTCAGCCTTTGCTGATGACCTAGTAATTTACTTTCAAACTCCACTATCTGATTACAGAAAAATAGTAAACTCTATTGATTATTTTTCTTCTGTATTGAACTATCTTTTAAATCCCTCTAAAACTTATATATTCCCTGTAAATCACTTAGTACACAAACCATTTCTGTTTTCAGATCATCAATTTCAGTTTACTTTTAGTATTAAATACTTAGGTATCAATATTGAACATAATAATAAATCTTCTTTCCAAAATAATATATTTAAAGTTTGGAATTCGATACTGTCAGATATAAGTAGATGGGAACATCTAAATCTTTCACTTTTATCAAAGGCTGCCATAATTAAAATGAACATTTTACCTAAATTTCTTTACCATTTCTCATCGTCTGATCAGATAATTTCAAAATCTTTCTTTGAGTCTGTAAACAAAGCATTGGCTAAATTTTTATGGTTTCCCAAATCTGTTAGAATTTCATATTCCAGACTATCAATGTCTAAAGACAAAGGTGGATTGGGTCTTCCTAATCTATATCTCTACTACTTAATTGTTTCATCTAATAAACTTCTCACTATATCTAATTATAACAAATTCTCTCATATAAATCATTCTTTATGGATAAGAATATGGTATAATTACATCATTTCAAAAAATATAAATCCAGAAGCTATTCCCTTTATCTCGTTAGACACCAAATCTTCTAAAAACTTGTCTATTTTCATTAAGCAAAAGATTAAAGCTTTTCAAATTTTACTTAAACTTTGCAATCTAGATAATATCTCTTATCTTATCCAACCAATTCATCTAAACCCAAATCTAATGTTAGACAACAAGACTTTTAACTTAACAAAATATCCTCTAATAAAAAATTTTAAAATTGGAGATATTTTGAAACATCTTCATTTATCTTTGCCTGATTGGCGTAAGATCTTGAAGGTTAATTGGAATTACTCACCAATTCTACGTCAAATAAGAGATACAATTAAAAATAAGTTTTTATGTATAGATCCTATAGAACAACAATTAAATAATCTTAACACGATTATCAGATTGCTATCTTCATCAGATAAAATGCTATCAAATTCCTATAAATTAATAAAGAGCTTAACAATGGATCACAATTCCCTTCTATCTAATGTCTGGCTAAATTATAATCCCCGGATATCTGAATGTCAGAAACTCATGGCCATTAGATATACAAAGGAATTCATTCCTTTCAAAAAATTATTGTACACACAATTAATGATTAATAATGATGCCTATTTTACCCCTTATAAATTAAATAAATTCAACTCAAACAAATCCTCATCATGCTCATGCTGTTATCATCCCCAAGCAGATCTCCTTCATATTTTATGGTACTGTCATTTTTCTCATAGATTATGGACCTCCTTGAAAGTTAGACTGCAGAGAATGGGATATCATAAGTCAACATTGTCCTGGGAATTTGCTATTCTTCATATTCCACTAATACATCTTTCAAAATTAGATATTCATGTCATCATATTTATTTGCTCCTTATTAAAACTCTTTATAACACAAAATTGGATTGATCGAACCAAACTAAATTGGGTGTCTTTTCAGAAAATGGCATATTCATATATTGATGCTCAAAGAAATATAGTTAGAAGTCCAAAAAAAAAGTCATTAAAGAAGTTAGTGTTAGAAAAAGTTTTAAATATTATCAATTGTTAATGCCTTCAATCCTTTTATTGTTTTTATAATGGTACTTTTTTTTTTTTTTTTCAAAAAAAAGCCTAATTTGTATATAGTGTATGTATCTCATAATGTTTTGTTATCTTTATTATTTGTAAATTCTCCTGAATGATTGTTCTCTTGAAGTTACAATATGTTTATTCAAACTTATTGATTCATGTACAAAACTTCTAAATGTCTTGCTCTATATACTTAATAAAAATTTTATTGAGAAAAAATCTTCCACCATAGTGATGAAGGGAAGGACACTACAGGAAAAAAAAAACAGACTTAGCAGCTTCAAACTTTGGAAACAAGGATAACCACAAGCTGTTAGCTAAGAAACAGTGTGAAACTGCACAGACAATTAAAATAATTCATGCCAAAAACTTTAGGATTAGTAATTATTTATCTAACCATGATAATGCACACAACAAAGACTCTAGTGGATGGAACAATCCCTAACTAAGCACTCTGATGACATTACTACTCTACAGACATCAGATAAAGTCACAAAATAAAAGACTGTGCAGTTGGAAATGAACCAAGAACTGATCATCTAGTAGTTTATCAAGTTAGAAGATAAATCATGCAGGAATAGCACATTTCCCATCTATTCATGAATAGATTGAAGGGAGAGACTGCATGGAGTTCAAACGAAAATTTTTGAACAAGTGGACATGTATCCCACCAGCAGACCTGGACATGGAATAGTGTGCATATAGTAGAGTTCCCATATAAACAACTCAGATCAGTGTTAGGAAAGTTTAGCACAAATAATCAAAATGAAAATATGGATTGAGACAAGGAGGGTACAGCCAAGCATAGGAGCAAGTTCTAAAGAGGCGCAAAGAAAATGCTGGTAGCCAATCATAGGAGGAAGTTCTGCATGGGAAACAAGCTAACATTAATAGCTTTAGACACCAAAAGAGTGTTCAATGGGATGAGTAGGGCGTTTGTTAAGGAAGTGTTTAAACAACTAAGGCTTTTTCTTCAATGAATGAACCCCACAAAATGTGGGAGTACAGGGATGGATCATGAAACCAAACAACTTCAGTCTGATTAGTTTGCAGGACAAAAGCACTCATCTGCTATCTTTGAATGGAGTTGTTTTAGTCTCATCAGTTTTTACTTGAACCATGTAATAAATTTGTCTTTTTTGGTTTTTGTTTTGTTTTTTTTATTTTGGACTGAATATTTTTCATTTATCAGCAAAGTTTGACATGGGTGGTATGATGGGTTCCTTTTTTGCAGACATTCTTGTTTAACTTAATGGAGAAAACTCATATTTAATGTCTACATGGTTTACAGCTGCAATGAAATGCATGTGAGGCATATCAAATGATGTGAAAATATTAGTGAGTGCAACAGGGTTGCCCTCTTTCTCCCCTCTTATTTGCCATATATTTGGAATAGTTGGTTTAGGAAATCAGACAGTCTAACATACCAGGATACAAATAGGGCAGCTTAGAGGAAAAAGGCCATTATTTGCTGATTATATAATTATTATTTTTTTACATCTCTGATCCAAAGTGTGATCTGCAGAAGCTCTTTAATGAATTAAAACTCTTTGGACAATTAACTTGGTGCAGAGGTAAATCTTCCTGTGGAGTAACCAAAATCTGTCAGACAAAAGGTGAAAGAGATATGGGATAAGATACTATAAAGATTTGTAGTTAATATTCATAGGAGGAGGACGTTTTCATATGGAAGAAGATTATAAAATTCATGCAGTCAAGATGTTTGTAGTTCTGCTAATCATACATGTAGGTCAATCCTATTTTTTAAACCTGCAGAGGAAGTATGGAAAAGATCAAGAAAGGAATTTAAAAATATATATTTTGAGAATACTAGGCAGAAAGAATGTAATGGTATTGTATAATATTGGCAGATAGGGTAGACCTGGACATGTCTGATCAGGAACTGTATTTTAAGTCTACATAGTTTAGGCTAGCATACTTAATTTAGATAGATGAGTTCAGGGAAAATGGAGCAGACTACACTGGATGCATAAAGAAGTAAGATGACAATAGCTAGAGCTAGAGATCTGGAAGTGTATAGAGAGGACCCCCTCAAATATGTGTCACTGTTTAGGATATATAGCTAGAAGACTTTGAAAGGTATTAGATGTCAAAACCATACTTTCCTTGCAAAAATGGGTCCTACCAGTTGTCTTTAACCTGAAAGGTGATAAAGGGAAGATGAAAGACATTTCATTAGATATATGGATGAGAAGAAACCAGAACTTGAGGGATTGGGAATAAATGGTTATGGCAGGTGAGACAAAGATCTGGCAGTCAATACAAGTTGAATTTAAGCTCATAAAACAAGTTAGGCTTGAATTCTTGAGACTGGTATCTGAATTCAGGGATCATAGAAGTAGGGATTCATAAAGTGACAGGATTCCGCCAGTAATAGACTTATTAACTGAAGCTAGATCACAGGCTGCAACCAAACATTGGTTGACAAGTGGAATTTACAGAGCTCTGAGAGAAGAGGAATTTCATTCATTTCATTTTCACACAAAGTTGGGAAACTCAGGGAATTGGTAAACTACATTTGAAGAATGGGAGGTATTGTAGCTACCAAATATGCCATTAAGTCTAGGTGGTTTAGAATCTTTGCATGGAAATGCCTGTATAGGTACTTTTGTCCACCTAACAGTCTTAAGAAAATGTTGCCACAAGAAAAAGGGCAATGTTGGAGGTGTAGACAAGATGGAAGAGGTGCTTGGGAACATATATTTTAGGAATGCTAAAAGCTGCAGCAATTTAAGCAGGATTTGGAAGATAAGCTAAGGAAGATGGGCTCAAGGAAAGGGATCTTATCAAGGACAATTTTTTCTTAGCTGGGTTAGAGGTGAAACAACCATACAGCTGCTCTTCTCTGTCTTTTACTGCCTCTAACCAAAAATACTATAAGTAAAGCATGGAATTAGTCATAGCAATGAGATAAGAACTCTTCGGATAAGGAGCATCACACAAGGGAATAGCAAGTATTGGGGAAAAATGGAGCTTATACAATAAATATGTTAAAAACAAAGCATGTGCATCTGAGTGTAGGAGTTTCTCTTAAAATAGAATACACAGAATATAAAGGGATTGCTAGTCTAGTTTTGAAATGATCAGTTAAATAAAATGAGCTCTTCAGAAATAAAATTTCTGTATACTGCACATAGTTAACAGCATATGTTATAGCATAAATGTTATTTTAATTAACTCATAGATATTTTTTTAGAAAGTAGTGCTTCCTGTTTAGTACTCATTGGCTGAACTGCAGTTATACTTTGTTGAAATTATTTATCTTAAGATAATGAAATGTTTTAATGGCCAAGGGTACAATCGTGCTGTAGATGTCTGTTTTACTGGTGCATATAAGACGTACGAGGTCGACTCATTCCCTCCATTAGAGCTTTTTTGAGTGTTTACCTTTAACTCCCAGTGGGTGTGGCTTGAGCCTTGAAAACCAAACTGGACATTCCAACTTAGCAAACTCAAGCTGAAACTTGTACAATATCATGATGTCCCTACTCAATATACCTCTCAATTTTTTACTCTGGAATTCTGACCAAAACAAAAAATAATGGAGGGGACAAAGGCCCAAAATCTGGCATATTCTTTTAATTGTTACTGTAATTCAACCAGTTTTTGCATTGATATGCATTTTCTAACCAATAACAATTGAGAAACTCTTAAGGTCAGACGTTATTGACTGATTGAAGTCTTCAGTAATTTAGCAGAAATTCAAACATTCCATGAGAGATAGTGTAAAAATATGAGGCTAGATCAGGGACATTTTTGAGGTATGATACACAATGCTAACAGCTAAATAGAAAACATTCCAGAACATGATGGCTTTCTTGCAACTTTTACACATCAGTTACTGAGATGTGGTTATAGTGAAATGACAACATTCCCTTAGTAACAGGGTTTAGTACTAATTACACTTTTGGTCCTTTAAGTGATTCTTTGGGAATATCTCTATTTGTAAGAAACACTATCTCATCACTACAAATTACCCACAACCCTAACTTGGAGATTAAAATCACCCTTAACAATTCCAAATATTACCACAAATGAACTGCTCACGTCCTTACCAGATGAAAAAAAAAAAGTAATAAACTAAAAACAAAGCCAAATGTGGTCACAGAATACTTTTAAATAAAATTAAGCACTTTCATCTCTTAACAAAAATGAAACTTCTTCAGAATCTAAAATCATAAACAATTCTCAGTTTAAATAACACTAAATCATGTGGCAATGTACTCAACAGTCATGTGACTGTAATAAAAATGCAAAGTTCAAAACTATGATAAATCTTCAACAAGAAATACAAAAAAAGGAACGTTAGGAAATATAACTATAAACTAGCTGACCTCATTTTTGAAATACTAGAAATGAAAACATGATCATTCAAACCATGTCTACATTAAATATTGTCGCAATTGTTCATGAGTTCTTTCCATTCAAGTTGGAGTCCTAATGCTCTTCTCCTTCCATGACTACCCACCTTTTCAAAAACAGAAAAGTCGATAAAGTTCATTATCCGCTATACTATTCTTAATGTCAAAGCAGTGTGTTCATAAATATTGCATTTCAGCTTGCCTACATAGTAGGTGTTGCAAGATAAACAAAATACAAGAAAAAACACTCTCTAGTTTCACGATTCATATTGCTTGGTCATCCTATAGATCTATTATAACCCATTACAGAAATGCTGAATGCATCATAAATAAATGTGCAATAATAAAAATGTCTGCATTTGGGTATTTATTTTTCCCATCCTTGTGCCTTAACAAGTGCTTCCATGCTTAGACCAGCCAGAGCAATGAAGAAAGTATGAGCTGGGCTGTGTTTCACAGGTTTAGAACCACCACTCTGGGGAGTGACACCACCTTCACCAAATCAATTTAACCAGCAGACACATTAGACAAGGTGCTGTTATTACTGGCAAGTTTGGTTTAACCCAAAAATGCTTTGTCACATACATGCTTTTTTAATAGAAATGCATTTATATTTCCTTTATACGGTGCATAAAAAAGCAGTATGCAATAATCATTTGTAAGTTTTCTTAGTTAAAGTTGCTACTGCTACGGTACCTTGCCTTACTATCCATTTGAAAGTTTTTGAAAGTATTACTCCTGAATGCCATTTATTCCTTCGTTGTAACATCAGGAATATTTTAGGGTATTTTTGAGGGGAGACATATACCTATGTATGAGATGACCAGCTTTTATAAATTATTGAGAGATTTTAGGTGAAAACGTATGCCAGATGATGTTACATGGGCAGAGATTACACTGCATGGTTTTATTTGCAAACTAATACTTATGACCCTATTTTTTTAATATCTTCAGGTTTGAGCATATCTGAGTATATCTTCCAATTCCCATGGCATGCTGGGGAATACTGAGGATATCTGCAGACTCCAGAGCTGGCTGCAGCATGTTCATACAAGCCAGATTCTGTTTCCATGAGCAGCTGTGGGCGATTTACATCCATTAGTAATCATACATGTTCGTGCATTACACAATTCATACAGATAAATGCACATTGCCTAATTTTCATATAAAATGTATCAATGGACCCACATTTATGTGAAATAGTTGAATATTGCTATACTAACTTGCAATTACTCAAGTTGGAATGCAAATTTCTCACCAAGCAGCAGACTTCTAAAAGTAAAGAAAAACATTCAAAAATAAAAAATGTATATAAAACATTTATAAATGATATAAAAGTAGTGACTTATGTTGAAAAGATATTTATTTCATGGATCTCATGGGCATATTATCATGGCTATAATGAATAGTATCAAGCTGTCATTTGTAAGTTGGAAGTTAGTACAGCAGCAATGGGCGGTGATTAGTGATCACTGATAAAAACGTTATTAATTTGATGTTACATACCAATTATGCAAACATATCTTCTGAAGTGGTAAGGATGTGTTGTAGGCTGAATTTAATATATATATCCTTAATAAAGATTTCTAAGTGTCACTGAAGAATAAAACAATGCAGTATTATGAATACATAATGGACCCCTCCCTGATATTGTCTGAGGAAGTTGCATTGTGTAACGAAAACGTGTTATACTCAAAAGTTTTTTGCGTTAATAAAGCTGTGTTTTCACTACTTCGTGGTACTTTGTGCCTTTACATCTTCCATTTGTGGATATTTATTGGCGTTTTCTCCTCCTCCACTGGTTTGTTTGTTTTATCGTTGAGTTCTTGCCAGTGTTTCTTCCTTCCTTGGTATGAATACATGAAATGGTTGGCGCTGATTGCTTTGGTGCTGTGGATAATATTGCAGGGATTAGTCTAGTGCAAATTTATTTTGTTAGAGTGAAATTGTTCAGGTGTATATAATTATGTGGTTTGTGTTACTCTTTTTTTTTTTTGCTTCACTGATAATTAATGTTTTTATATATGACTGTGGAGTTTTTTTTTTCATGGGCTGTAATGATGCAAAACAAGGGATCAAGGCAGAGAAAGGACATCTTCAGCCATGAGGAAAATCGTGTCCTCATGGCAGCCCTTAGGATATATGGGATACCCTTAGGATATATGGGATACCCTTAGGATATATGGGATACATCTGTTTTGTAAAAAGAGGCCAAAGCAATCTGAGAGGACCAAAACCTAGAATCAGCTTTTCCTTGACATTAAAGTAGTGGGTGGCAGAAACTGAATATTAACACGGTGCAAGATGAGGGCATATGATATGGTGTGACATGATAGAAGCAAGGCAAAACAGAATGTAATTTTTTGTACGAGTACGGGGGGGCAACAATTATCCCATCAACATCAGATGAGAAATATCTCCTTTCCATCAGTCTGCATGACTGTGACACAGACAATGATGATGATACTGGAATAATCATAAGTGATGTGTACATTAGCTATTACTGACATCTGCAACAGCAACACTCATCTGCTCAGGAAGGCTGGTTTAAAAACAATAACATATGTTCATATAAAGAAGTGCATGCTGACATGGAAATTTCACATTAACCCCATAGCAATTAATATTGATATGTGAACTTTCCATATCAACACAAAATGACAATGAAGGCAGTGTCCATGGGAAATGTCCCTCTCAACTCTATAATTAGCATACAATACTCTAAATTCGCCCTAGGCATGAGTGCGTACATGCGCCTTCTGTGGAAGGTTGGGTGCCAGGCTGCCAACTCGACACCGTAAAACTCCACTGCCAATCATGAGAGGACAGGTGATCCACTGTGGTGACCCCTAACTGGGAAAAGCCGAAAGAAGAAGTGTATGCTATTTTTTTTTTATTAGTAATATTTTCAAATCAGTTTTTACAGGGTCAGCAGCAAAGACAAAAATTTCCACTATACCAATAAATTTGGAGGATATCACCAGCAAAACGGCTGTTGGTGATGATGATGATGATAACAAGGTTATATTTATAAGGCAGTATGGGAAAAGTGTCTTACAGTCCATAAGTTTAACAACAGGATCTCACACCCCACAACGTTAGTAACTCTACAGGAAGTAATGCTGACATTACATTCCAGCTTTTGCAGAGAGAAAACAATGCACCTCTACACCAGTATCTACTGTGGCATGGTAGACATTCAGAGGTAACAGTGTCCAGAGTAATACATTTACAAAAGGGAGCCAGGCAAAGACATTTGTTACAGCTACCCCAGTAATCGTGAAAAGCATTTACTGCCCAGCAGCAAATGTGGGATGACATAGATGACATAGTTAGTACTCAGAGTATCGCTACAGAGAGTCGACTGGAAAAGGTACACATCAACCAAGGTATGTGTGAGGATTTCCAAAGTAGCAATACTGTCATGATAAGTAGCATGGTGGCACACCAATCATCTGCGGCAACCTCCATTCATACATCAGTTAGTACATTCCAGACTCATAAAGGAGTTAATCTAGGCAGGAGAGGAAGGCAGGGTACTATCCAGACGTAACAACAGAAGACATGAGACTACAAGTGCTTCTCAAAAAAGTCCTACAATTAGTTGGGGAGAGCAAGCACAGCAGATTTCATGCATACTATGCCAATGTTTATCTACACCACCAGAACCGCTCATTCTAGGTCCTGATCATATTCGTGTGGCACTGTCAGAGCAGTGTCTGCAGGATCACCTGCATCATCAAGTAGGTCAGAACACTGGAAAAACTCACCATCCAGCTCTCATGACAGCCTGTCTTTAAAATCCCTTCCACGATCGCCATACCTCTCAACGTCTTACAGCAAAAAAAGTGGACAAAGCAAAAAAAAAAAAAAACAGGACAAAGGCCCAAAAATAGGGACAATTTTTAAATATTGCCTTTGCATACTTAGAAAGTTGATAGAATAACAGGTTTTGTAATGGCATGAATTTTCTGAAAGGTATGAAGTCAGAAACTTAAATGCCTGTCATTATTTTTTGAATTCAGTCTTTAATTATTCAACAACAGTTTTCCAGAAAGCCACAATTTAATGAAAAATGGACCAAAAATATTAGGCAAAAGTTTGTACAGTTGAGAAGAATGACTGTCAACTAGCCCATATTTAGGAAATGTGTATGACTCATTTGATCATGAACTGCTGTGAATCATTTGTGACAATTCCTTTACTTACAATTTGGCATTCAGAAACACAGGTGAATGTTTAACTCAAAGAGGAAAAAGTTATTTAAAAAATGTGGGACATAGAGCACTTTTCAACTTATGTATCTCGGTATTGTAATGGTACTGCTTAAAGTCTCATGAAAAATCTGGGAAGAAATCTGTATGACATAACAAGAGTTTGCAATCATTAACACCAATGCTGTATGCATTACCATTCCCACAGCTGGAACTTACAACTTCATAGTAGTAATTTACAAGTTTTCATGGAAACACTAATTAGGAAATTACAGATCACAATGAGTATCCTGCCATGTAAACAAATATTGCTTTCACTTCAGCCTCACCACTGTACAAAATAAGATATTTTTTGTCACAGAAGTCACAAATTATTGTGTGTGACAAAAAATTCTGACATGAGGTACCTCAGCAAAGAACATAATTTAATTTGAGAAAAAATGCCTACTATAAAAAGCAATATGATACGTTTTCATTCAGATGCAAGGTATGAACTTATGTTAAATACTGAATTAACATTTTTTTCTGATTGCAAAATATGAAGGCATTCAGTAAATGCATACTTAGGAACACCACTTCAGCAGATTTTATTGTGCAAAACAGATTCAATTGTGATTATTTTTTATATTATACCTTACAACATAACTAAACAGGAGATAGTGAACACTCAGGTGTGACTATCACAAAGAGTAATATGAGTAATTGAATTGAAATAAAAATGCAAAAATAAATTATTTTAAGATGAGAGAGAATGTTAGATGAACAGTGGCAGCAGACCATTAACCACACAGCATAGCCCACAGATATCACTGCATGGATCAATTATACTCTTTGTGTTTTAGACAAGAAAGGAAACATCAACCCAAATGTCATGGCCCATAGTTCTATACTAGATACTGCCTGTTTACCTATGCGGCCATTTGCTATGTATGAGCCTGATACACAGGGTCATTACAACTGGTGCTGACTGGTCTTCATTAGTTAAGTGGAACTGGAACTGGGAGCTTCACTGACAGCATGTGTCACTTCACCATCAGACAGCACATGATCACGTTGTGGAGAATGCAACATGAAGTAAGCATTCTGCCAGCAGTAGCTGGGTCATACTGAAGACCATCTCCAGACTCATCCAAGCACTGAAATGGCTATTCAGGATGGCAATACAGATCTGAGACAGGGATGTGTTATAGGTCTCTTCTGCAGCTCCAGTTGGATTTCTCATTGGTGTCATAAGCCATGGCTACAGTAGATGTCCAGCATCAGCTTAAAAAAGAGAGAGAGAGAGTGAGATAGAAGTGTGTGTCTGTGTGTGTGTGTGTGTGTGTGTGTGTGTGTGTGTGTGTGTGTGTGTGTGTGTGTGTGTGTGTGTGTGTGTGTGTGTGTGGGAGACAACACAAAGGAGAACAATGATTTTTTATTCAGAAATACATTTCCCCATGAATAATTGCTTAAATACAGTAGAAAAAAAAGAAAAGAATTTGCTAAAAAGATGACCATTGGACATCATATCATGCAGGAATAAGTGGTAGAGTGAGCTAGTGCTCCAGATGTGGGAATAGTGCACTGCCAGGATACCAGGCAGAAACATTGGTGATGCATCCTTATGAATCACTCAGTATCTGGTAGTTGACAGAATAGTAGCCCTTCCTTTTATGGTACTGCTCACTCCATGAATCTGAAGGAGCTCCAATTGCAATATGGATGCAATCTATCACATGAATACATCAGGGAAATGTGCCACCTCATAAAAAGCATGAATAGTCCTGGCTTGATCCTGAGGTGACACCAGGAAATAGATGCAATGATCCATATGTGCCAAGAGTACATGCAAGAACTGCTGTGGAATCCTTGAGGCAGAAGCCTGTGAGATCCACACTGTGTCCCTGGAAAGTCCCCATGGCAAGTATATTGAGGGCTATACATACTTTAGTGTCCAAAATGATAGGAAGTCCACGCATTCCTCCAGTATCTGTGTGGGGGTCATAAACATTATCACTAAGACCCTTAGCATGTCCCTGTCTTCTCTGAACTTATCCAGTATCTCCTGATTATCAAAGTTATAATGTGGCTTTACTGGAAAGGCTCACCCAGACTCTGCTACAGTTTTTGTGAGGGAAAGGTTAGTTTGCTTTTTATTTGTTGTATTTTATATTACTTTATTGGCTTTTTCTATTTTGCATACTGTGATTTCTTTTCTTTACACTATGTTTTACTTGTATTCTGCTTATAACTGCATATTAAAACTTGAAAAGAGACCACAGCTCTGTCTCTTGTGAGTCAGACAGAAATGTTTCCCGCCCTCCCACCTGGTTACTGTTGTGTTTTTAAACACCACTGACTTTCTAGTTGCCTGCCCTTTATGTTAATTTGTTCCTCTCTGGTTTTACTGGCTGGTGTGAGTAAGTAGATAATTATCATTTTGTGAAATCACTCCCCTTCAGCTATTTAAATTTATTGGCCATCCTGCTGTATTCCATAGTAACAGAATACAAAAGTGACCACCCTCTTTCAGTCTACCTTGCTGTTTAAAAATAGTGACCCTCCAGTAAAACTTAACTTTTTAGATAGGTAAAACTTAAGTTACTTACTTTCACATCTAACACCTCTAGTGCATACTGCAGTGTTTAGGATATATTTTTTTTCATCTTACCTTTAAATATCTATTTCAAGACCACCAGTTATTGCAGAGCCCATATTCTGCCTCTCAGTAGTCATCTTGGGATTAGTGCTTACGTTTTCTCCTGGTGAGAGAAGAAGTGTAGTTACATTATTTCTTGGAGACTGCTGATCAACAGAAAGCTTAATAACTGCTTTATAGGTGACAGCTTGGAATCTGTGCTTATATTCTAATCCTGGTAAGAGTAGGAGTACAGTGCATTGATTCATGACTCTTTCTGATTGGAGATTGAGTGTCTGTGCTTAACAAACCTGATTGGTCTGGTTGCTGTTCGAGGAATCTAGCAGAAAAAGGCTACAAGCCTGCAGACCCTTGCATCATCTGGGACAAGACTGTGGATCACCAAATAAGCTGTGACCTGCTTCTCTTATTGGGATTGGTGCTAACATTTTGTTTCTGGTGAGAGAAGAAGCAAAGGAGTATTGTATCTCAACAGAGTGAAGCTGTGCTGAGCCCAGCATCAGTAGTAGCCAGGCAGTAGCTATTCATGTGACTCCCCTCTTTTCATCATTCTTGACAAACTAGTTTCTTTCTAACTTCTGAATATCTGCCTAAATACTTTATCCTTAAATTTTCAGAGTCTACATATTAGTTTCCCCTCAAGTGTTTGGCAGTGCTCTGTACAGACTCAAACACCTTGGCTGACATTTTTCCTGTAAAAGGAAAATAAAAGGAAACAACTCCAGTACTTAATAATAATGAGCATACCTCCTGGCATGTCTAAAAGTCAGTTCCCTGTGCTTTATCCTATTAACTTGGTGAACTTGGGCATTTTGACGCAGTGTAGCAACTGCCTCATGGACATAGACAACCCTCTCCTCTAACCTTCCAACACTCAGACTTGTGAGAGATCCACTTATATATCCAAATTTCCATGCACTCTCAAGCCAAGACTGGAATAGCTGGTCAAGAGGAGAATGTCAACACCTACACCACACCACAAGCAACACATAGCCCTCCAGAACACCCACCATCACAGCTCTCACATAAAAACACAAACCACACACCCACTTTCGTGGAGCCTCTCAATAGCAATCAACCCAAACAGCAGAGACCTCCAAGGCAGAAATGCACATGACCAACTCCACACAGCACAAACCACAAGACACATAGCTCACCTACACAGTGTGCCCCTCAACCTAAGCCCCTAAGGCAAAACAGCTTGGCCAGTACACTAATCATAGGTGACTCAATAGTGAGGCACACTAGTGTCCCACTCACTAGGTTAAATAAGGAGAATGTAACAGTCAGCTGGTTATCAGATGCCAGAATCTGACACATAACACACACACTCAGGTCACTTCACAACAACTACAAGTATGACTCTGCACTGGGTGTGAATGACCTGAGATGCACCTCCTTGGACTACATGAAAAGAGACATGAAGGAGCTCTCAGATTATGTAGTGCAGGCAAGTATGACCCTAGCCCTGAGCAGCATCCTACTGCTGCCCATAAATAAATACCACAGTACAAGCAGAAAATTATTGACTTCAGCAATTGGCTAAGTTTCTGGTGTCATTCTAAAGGGATCCAGTATCTGCCTGATTGGGATGACATGATTGACAGACATTGATGCTTTGCCAGAGATGGCCTGCATCTGGCACCCCTGGGTTTCCGGACACTGGATAAGGCTCTTGCCACCCATATAGTGCCTTTTTTAGGTGATGTTCCAAAGATCAAATTACCACCATAACAGCTATAAATAAATGCGATATGAGGGTTATGCTGCTCAGTGCAAGAAGTCTAAATCTCAAGATGCACTTGCTCGAAGCACTCCTCAAAATAGAGAACATCGGCATTTGTGCTGTACCACAGACCTGGTTTAAAGAAACAGAAAGCACCCCTGCACTACCAGGCTATAACTCATTCCACACCTTTTGGCCCCAGAACATGGACCGAAGCTCCAAAGCTGGTGGTGTCTTCATATTCATATAGGATATGCACACCTCCAGACTAGCAATCCAGCATAACACATCTGAGATACTTCAGATACAACTAACATTGGGTAAGATGGGAATTCAAGTCATAGCCTGATATAGATCCCCAGCCATATCCCAAGACTCTGACTCCATGTTCCTAAGCACCCTGGAAGCTATTTAGGTTCAGCCCAACACTCTTATACTAGGTGACTTCTACTACCCCTCCATCAACTGGGAAAACTACTCATCCATCAATACACTGGTCCAACGCTTCCTGGAATTCATCAGTTCCAATGCCCTGGACCAGTTCAGTCTTAACCCTACTAGAGGAAGCAACATCCTTGACCTGGTTATTACAGACATGGGCAACCATTGCTCTACACCAATAGTCAATTCCTCCCTGGTTACATCCAACCAGAAACTAATCACCATGGAAATCTACATCTCACCCACACACTCCTGCAAAGGTAACCACCATGAAAAACTTCTACAAAGCTGACTTTGGGCTCCTAAAAACAGAGGTGGCTAACTTCACATCACCCATGTCAATGGAAAATAAATGCATGACTGTTTAATCATACACCAATCCACTCTAGGAACACGTACATAAATGCATGGAATTAGACATACCCAACAGAACCAAGATGCTTTCCTCAAAAAAAAGAAAGCCAATCTGGTGGTCCCCTGGCATTAATAAACTCTACAACAGAAGGAAGAAACTGTAGCAGAAAAAGGTGAATTCCCAAGACTGGAAAAAACTCCCTTATTAGCCTCAACAAAAAGTTGAAATCCCTCATCCAAACCTCTAAAGCCAGCTATGAAGGCAGAATTGTGGCAGACACTAAAAACAACCACAAAGCCATCTATAGTTACATCAAGAATCTCCACGGCAATACCTAGGTTTGTTCTGAGTTACTGCACAATGGTATCTCCTATACTGATCCAACATATATTGCCAACATACTGGCCAACAGATTCAGTGCCAAATTTACCCCTCTCTCCCCCTAATGGACCAATCAGAATACTGGAGGAATGCCAGGCACCCAGCATTACTGCAGCACAGGTTAAATATGCATTGTCCAAGGCCAAGAATACAGCTTCCATGGGAAGTGACAATATCCCTGGATGTGTTCTACATGAACTACAAATTGAACTGGCACCACATTTGTGTGCCCTTTTCAATCACAGCCTCACCTCAGGTTTTGTCCCTACTGAATGGCACACTGCTACAGTCAACCCTCTCTATAAAGGGGAAGCGACTACAGACTTTGGGTATTTTTGCCCCATTATCCTGATGAGTCTGTTAATTAAGGCTATGGAGCGCACCATCATGGAACTAATTAACAAGGATATAGGGAATCCCCAAACTCTAGATCCCATGCAATTTGGTTTTGTGAAAGGTAGATCATGCCTGCTCAACGTGGCTGACTTCTTTGAATCAGTCACCAGAGCTGTGGATGAGGGCAGGGCAGTTCATACAGCCTACCTCGATCTGGCCAAGGCCTTTGATACCATTCCCCACTCAGGAATTATTGATAAACTTTCCAAACTAAGCATCATCCCCTATATCACTAGGTGGGTGCAAATTGACTTACAGACAGAACTCACAGTGTGAAAGTAGCCGACTCCAAGTCAAAGTGACAACCAGTTACGAGTGGAGTCCTACAGGGATCTGGCCTGGGTCCTCTCCTGTTTGACATCTACTTCTCAGAAGTCCAGGCCAACATGAAGGGACTCTGTCTGACCAAGCTCACAGATGACAGAAAGCTGGAAGCTGGTATTAACTCCCCGAGAGATGTAGACATCCTACAGTAAGGCCTCACTGAGAACAATGACTGATGTCAAAACCATGGCCTTAAGCTTAGTGCCACAAAAATGCATTGTCATCCCCTTTGGGATAAACTCATTTCCCACTAATTACCACATCGATGGGAGCCCACTGATCATTGAAGGCATTACAGGAGATCTGGAGACACTGGTTGACAGCAACCTCTCCTCTGACCACCACATTGCCACTGTGGTCAGAAAGTCCTTCTATGTGGCACTTCTCATTACCAAAGGTTTTGCATCCTGGAAGAAAGAGGTCATCATCTCTCTCTACTCTTCCCTCATTAGGCCAATCATCGAGTATAATGCCCCATTTGGCATGCACCTTACTAGACACTTGTAACAGCTGGAAAGGCCACAAAAGTACCTCACGAAAAGGATCCTAGGCCTTAAACACATGTCCTATATGGACAAACTCAAAAAACTGCAGCAATCTCTGTCTCATATCATCTACTAAGAGGCAATCTCTGCTTGACTTACAAAGCAATGTCAGACTCATCTCTGTTAGAATTGCTACATCTAAAGAAATCCCAATCCCCCCACACCACATACTCCAGACACCTCAACCTTATTAACCACAATCAACAGAACATGCTGGAGGGACAGGCTCATAACCCACGACTGCCTGTGCTCTGGAATAGACTTCCCATACATGTCAAGCAGAGCACCTCACTGACCTTCTTCAAGATAAATCTTGATGAGTGGATGGGATTGGAAATAGAAAGTTCACCCCGGGGATCACTCCATTGGCTTTACTTGATAGAGGCACTGGTAACTAACATCGGGTGGCACGATTCCAGTGCAATTCAAAGGGCTAGGCTTGTAAAGGCTCCAGGGCCATTAGCCTAGAACACACCTTTGAGTAACTACGTGCCTATATCTCTGCTTTCTTGGTTGGTCAGTGCCACTGGGTGCAAGCTGTTTTGTCATAGCCAAAGCAAGCAACTCACTTCTAGAAATAGGAAGGCTATAAACACAATACAAGTAACAGCAAGGGACAGCATTTTCACACACTGCAAAGTAGATAAAGTTGGTGAGACTATTCTTTATATAATGTATCTGCAGATGGCATAAAAAAGAAGAAAAATTCCACTGTGAATGGCAAACAGGTGAGTGAAAGCTTCATTAACATATGCTGTGTCTCATTATGAGATAATTTGCTTAAACTCAGTCAAGGCCAATGAGCATTAGTATAAGTGACTTCTATAAATCACAGCTGAGCTGTGCTCATTCGGAGATAGAAAGGATAGCCTTAATCCATCCATGCAATCACTATAAATGTCACCTTTATCTTTTCTCAACAATTCTTTAGGTTGTTCTCTATCAAGAAACATATTTATTAGCTTATAATGTACAAGTCTCAAGAGTCAAGACACATTCCCCCGGATTCAAGAATCCTCCGTGTAAGACTAAATAAGTCTTACTCGGAAACTGCAGTTGAATGGTATGACATCAGCGTGCCATGCATATTCATGAGGGCATGCTGACTCCACTCCAAGTCTAACACAGACCGTGCAGGAAGGCAGAGGGCATGTCTGACTGCCGAGCAGCCCTAAGGTCCACGCCACTGCCAGTGTCTGAAATGTGAAGTGTCAACACACATGAGTGAGTCCGCTCAAATGTCAACATACCCAACACTACACACCCTCACATTGTAAACCCCTAGTAGAGTTATAAAATGTAAAACTTTTTTTTTATAATTCCCGATATAGCTGCCCATATTTGCACGTGTTTGCGCGGGTGTACCCATAGCTTAGCTGCAGTTAGCAATGTCGACATTGAAGAGCATAATAACAAATGTTTATGCAAATCAATCCACATAGCAATAGCGTAGTGGTAGAGCCTTCTTACAAAGAGGAGGCATTCACGTTTCGAGTCCCACCACTCCCCTCTTTATTTTATGTTTTAAATTAGCAAATGAAATAATTCCTGACATATATGAATAAAATATTACTAAAAAGCATTGAAATGGCCTATGTATCAGTGAAAAAAATGTATATATAGAAATGCAAGAAGGATCTTGACATATAAATGCCCGTAGCTAAGCAGCACTTTACCCAGCGCAATCTAGTTGCCCACAGCTAAGCAGCGCTTTACCCAGCACAATAAGTTTGCGTGGAGCTGAGCACCACGCTAACCAGCACACCGTAGGGCAACGTGGAGCAACGTAGAGCAAAGTTGCCTAAACACAGCCACACCCCCTAGCCTGTCTGGACAGTAGTAAAATAAAAAGCAATGACAAGGTTTGAACCGAGGACACTGTGCACCATAATCAAAGTAGTGAACCAGTAAGCCATGACAGCTTAAGGTAAACATCCACTGTTAACATACATATACTTATAAATGGTGCATTAACCATTGCTAAGCAGGTCTGCAGTCAGCCGAGAATTTTCAAAAATGGCCAATCACAAAAAAGTGCGGGAAATGCGGCATATTTAAGCTCTCCATAGGCGGGAATACTCACCATAACTGATTGTAGCTCTCATCTGCAGTTAGAATGTCTGGTGCTGGAGAGGGTACATACTTTTGAGCACAACGATGGGGCATTGAGGAGTCAAAATACATGATTTGGCTCCTTGTCCATCGTCATGAGTCTCGACTCCTTCAGGGCCAGTTCCAAGGGATGGAGTATAAGGCAGAGGCTTGGAACTGGTTAGGTCATGATCTCACCAGTGCCACAGGTGTCCCTCGGACTGGTGAGCAGGTCCGTTACCACCATGCAGACCTGAAGAGATGGAAGCAGGACCTACTGAACCAATGGAAACAGGAGGTCCATCACATGCAAGATGCCCCACTACTGAGTAGGTAGCCATGGAATGTAGTATGTAAGACATGCTAATATAGTCTATATAATGGATAGGTATATCTCAATATCCCTTCATTTACTTCACAGCTGCAGGTGTCCATGCTGCGAATCAGCAAGCCTATACAGATAGGCTGCTATGGCTGCACCACCAGGCAGGTTAGTAATTATTCTGCATGTATTGTTATATAAAATAGGTGAGAGAGCCTGAAAAAAGTGTTGTAGCCCAATAATACAGCCATAAAATGCCCTGAATAATTTCTCTGCGTGTACTGTTTTATAAAATAAGTCAGAGAGCCAGAAAAAGAGTGTAGAAACCTATTAATAAAGATAAAATAAGTCCGGAATAATATCTCTGCATGTACTGTCATATAAAATAAGTGAGCGAGCCTGAAAAATAGTGTTGTAACCTATTAATAAAGGTATAATATGTCTTGAATCCGTATGCACTGTAATATCAAATAAAGGACAGAGCCTGTAGAAAAGTGTGTAATGTAATTAATAAAGGTATAATACTTGGAGTGTGTCTGTGTCACTTTGAAATGTTGTTGTACCCTTGCATTATATAAATAGTACTGTTGTATTAAGTGCTGTCAAGCCACAGTTGTGCAGTCCCATATAAAGTGGATGAAGGAAGTGCCAGTAGCTGTAAAGCATATGTACAGTCCTCAACAGTCGGTTAATGGCTGGCATGCAAAGGTAAATCTGGCACACGAGTAGCTTGCCAATGTGCCAATGTGTTCCCCAGAAATGTGAGTGTGCTACAAGAAATGTAGGGTTCTGTAGAAATTTAACTGAAAATGTCATGTGGACACATCCAGATATGTAGATATATAAATATAAATAAAAATATAACTATGTAGCAGTAACATCTGCATCTTGGACAGTTAGTATGTCAGATATAGGTCAGGTATATAATGAACTAGCCAAACCCATTACACAACCTAATGCATGTTGCCTAGTGTAATAATACATGTAGGGAATATACACCTGCAGTCAATAGGACTGTAGTGTAGACTAAAAGTACTTATAAGATGTTAATGGATGTTTGTTTTTACACCCTACTGTGCGTGCATAAACAATGCAATTCCACACCTCAATGGGTATGTCTAATCTCAAAACATTTGTTGGGACATATGTCCTATTGTTCTATAAATATCTGCATTTACTTTGATGCATGTGCCCTGTTCAAACACCACAATCTTGGTGGCCTGTTGCCACCAATAATCCCTGCATACTGTTGTAATGTCCACTGTCGTTTAATATATGCATGTGTTATGCTTGCTGTTCAACTGTTGGAACCCTGGTGTGTTGGGTTAATGGGAATATTCCTGCATGCTGTTACAGCTAATTTGGGAAGCTGTTGTCTATGTTGTAATTAAACACACCTAATCGCAGAACGTATGGGAAGGCTGTTCCCAGCAGACCCACCTGTCCCTCCTCAGCTGGTGATTGCACCTGGCACCAGCAGGTCAGGTGCCCAGCCCAGGCTTCCCTCCTCCATTGGTCCTGTGCCACCTTTGGGTGGAAGTGCTGCAGGGGATGGGGCTCGCCCCTCCCACAAGCGTGGGTGGAGAAGGGCCACCTGTCACCCTCCGAAGGTCCGGGTTGTGGTGCGAACGGAGATCCAGCGTTTAGTCGCTGATCCCCTATGCCAGCTCGAGGCGAGAGTGGCGCGACTCACGGCTGAGCCTGCCCCGCCTATGCAGACCCCAACAAAGCCACCCTCGGGGCTGTGAAGGTGCAGTGGTGACTGCCCATGGGTGGGGATCTCAGTTCCACTGCTACCATCTGTGGGCTCATGGGCTTGCAATTTTCAAACATCAGTCCCTGTCAATTGTGTTCACCCACCCCATGTGTCATACTCCGCCCCTGTATGCATCTTGTTTGTCTTGTCTGTTTACCACCCCAACCTACCTCCCCAAATATACCTACTTCCTCTACCTCACATTCCACTCTCACCTGAAAAAAAAAAAAGAAAAGAAAAGGCCATCTGTTCCCACAAAAATAAATACGCCCCATACATAGCTGCACATTTCGCACATGTCTGCTGGACATGTAGACTGATAATTATAATTGGCAGTACAACATACTTTGTTGTCCTCACCCCTCTCTCAGAGGTGGAAGGTTTCAAATTTCACTCCAAATATGTAACATATGTACAGCTGTTGCTGGTAAAGAAATGGACAGCTATGGACCTTCCCTACACCCATCCTGCACATCCCGAGCAGGTTTCCCTACTGTCTTTCCCTCTTTGCACCCCCTTTTTCACTGCTTTCCTATCTCCCCATTTTCTTTTCTTTCAAATAAATTAGCTTGGGGGTTAGTGGGAGTAAGCACTTTTAAGCAGTATTTAACGGTTTGAGCGAGTGGGCACATGTGTGCACTTAGCTAAGCATCGCTAAGCATCGCGCAAACTCACGCAAACCAGCTTACAACTGCTTAAAAGTGCCTTAATCACTCTGTATGTCAGGGCACTTGCTCTGCTCAGCAGCAAAATAAAACCCCTCTGGCAGTCTCAAACCCCAGACCTTGGACACACTTGACTACATGAAGTACCACTAAGCCACAGCAGATCTACAATAACTTGGTGCTGGAAATAAATATATCATGCAATACAATGAGTGAATGTAAAGGAAAAATAGGAAGGTCATAACACAAAGCTTGTTCTGTGGATCTTTACCAGCAATTGTTGTGGAATTGTATTCCATGACTGTGATAAGAGAAGCAGCCATTTTAGCAGCAAATAATGTTATAGAGGCACTTTACAACCCCCACACAGTATCATAGCAGGACAAACACTGGCATATCTGATTAGGGCAGAGGAAGTACTTCCTAAATGTGACTACTTGTCAGGGATGTCCCTGATTGTGACCCTGATTGTAAAACATGTTTTAGCTGTGTCCCTCTGAATCCCTCTGAAAAGTACTGACGTTAGTCAGAGAGGTGGTGTATTACACAATGAATAATGACAATAATAACAGTAGACACCGCGTGTACTTCATAAAAAGTGTACTAATCCATATGCACTGATTCACTCAAGTCTACCCTTACTGTCTCTATTATTTGGAAGGTGTACCTCACTTTTAATTACCTATCCCTTACTCCAAGCAAATATGTATCTGAGTGTTTCATAGGCCTGGTGGAGGCACAAACACACAGGCATATCAGCTTATCTGCTGCTACACACTCTACAAATAGCTTTCGGAGGACTTCCACAAGCATACCCTTATGTAGGAGTACAACACAGAAATACCAAAGGATGTAGCCATGTACTGGTAGCAACTGACTGTAACAATGCCATTGTACCAGTGCTGAAAACAGCTGTGGGTTGTACAGACAAAGAATAACAGGCTAACATCTGGCTACCATGTGGATAGGTTCACAGTTGAGAACTATGCAGACAGACCACCTGCCTTGATAAACTAACAGGTACACACCAATCATTTAAGTCCAGTAAGATAACACTCACACAATAAGATGTAATGCTCTCTGTATGTCTGCATCTCCCCCCAAATTTTAAATATACGTGTGTGTTTAGGGTCTACCAAGGATGTAGGTAGGCATACTCAGTAGTGGAATTGTCCAGTTTACCTGAGAATCCTGTGCTAATGTCAACAATAAAAATACACAAACCCTGCAGAAGTGAGTACATCAATATGCACAGTATAACAGTCCACAACAGTTCATGTGCCAAAAGAATACTTCTCAATAACTACTTTTGTATGGCAGTTAATTACATAAGTAGAAAATAAACTACATACTCACATATATCTTGTGTAAGCATTTGTAGGGGTGAGTTAAACTCTACACTGATAGCTCTGTACTGGAAGTGGCAATAGTCAGGTCTGAGTACAACATGTACATCACAGTCTACACCTCCAGCTTCAGATATAAGAAGTATACTAACCTTCTGACTTAAACAACAGTGTCCACAGCAAACAAGCATGGGCCCCACTCTGGAAATCTGAAAGGGCTACGCCTACAAAACTTAGCAATTTATAGCAATGGGTTGCTATGACAGTGAGCACTGCAATTACCACACAGCAGGCTGTATGCATTTACCAAATGCTGGGCACCAAATGGTGCAAAGTGCATGACATGCACATGTGCAGATACCTATAAAAGCAGACTGTACTTGCTATCCCCACATACAATCATTACATTGCACGTGTTAAAGCATCAGTGAACCTGGGTAGGAGTAAACAAGAATTATTACTTAATAACACAAAAGTTTAATTAAGTAAAAAGAGTTGACTGAATTACTAACCAAATATATTAATTAAGTAAAAAAAATAATTAATAACCAAAAGAAATTAAGTAAAAGCAATCTTTACTTAAGTAATACCAAAAAAAAAGAAAAATTGTCAAAACATACACAGACGGACCTGAAAGTGACAAACAGGTATGTAACAGATATGTGGTTACCGGCAAGTAGTAGATGTTTATGAAGAGCACTGTAAATACTTTGAAACATGCATATGTGGCAGCAGTAAGTATGTATGCACTGATGCCATGCATGACTACTGCCATGGACAAATTAGTGTGTAGCTGTGTGCAGTGGGACATAACTGTGACATATGTAGCTCAGCATTAAACATCAAACATCAAATCATGTCATCTATATTCTGTACAGTACTGTGTATAATGGCTGTTTGGGGGAGTAGTGCAAACAGCTATATAAACCTGGATGTGACTGAGTAACACATGCATGATAGTCATATAATGTGTAGCTTAGCATCGGCAACTGCTGTACCAGGCTAGTATAGCAATGTAGCATTAGCAGCTATAAATACTCCCTGTAATATTACTGTTATGCACACGTGACAACTGTTCATGTTGTAGCAAGGCTCAACAGGTCATCCGTGAGGTCTACGGACTCACAACATTGTGCACCTTGTGCGTGTATGGCACACACATATGTAGAGATATTCATGTGTCAGATATATTAGCATCTTAACATGTGCATAGAGCAAAGGACATTCTGCAACTATTTGTGAAGGGTGGACATATATATGTTGGTGAAGGTCGTTATGTGCATATTTACATGTAGGTTGTAGTGTGTGGCAAACAATACAGCATACAGTGCTGGTATATGACATGTGGTGTTTAAACGCTGTGGGTATGATTTGTTAAGTTTTTAGTCTTCCAGACAGGGAGTCCTGCTAAAGATACATGGGCTGAGAATACCTTCAATGCATTCTGCACAAGACTGTGCAAAATGATTACATAACTTTATCCCTCTCAACCTTTGCATAATTGATATTCCCACCATGAAAGGTGGACTGTATATTTGCCTACATGTAAATCTATATGTACACCAATGGATGTTTATATGTACGCTCAAGCTCAGTGTTGTAAATGTATTGCCATCCCCTTTGTTAAAAACCCTGTACTCATGAACTACCACATAATTGGTAGTCTACTCAACACCAAATGTGTGATAAGAGACCACGGGACACAGGTGGACAGTAGTGTCCCTTTTGCTAATCACAGTTCCACACTAGTCATGTAAACTGTGTATGGTCCACAT